>NC_137340.1:24012143-24097143 GCF_965287045.1 Carcharhinus amblyrhynchos
CAAGATTCAAACCCAGAATATTACCTGAGTTTCTGGAATCATAATCTAGTGATAATACCAGTAGGATATTGCTTCCCTACAGTTTCACAACAAACCTAACAAATGTGGACAGGCAGCACACAATTGGCAATAGTGATGGTGGGGAATGTGGTTGGGGGGGGAGCGGAGGGGGACGGGTGCTGGTGTGTGTACAGGTGATGATGTGGAGATGCTGGCGTTGGACTGGGGTAAACACAGCAAGAAGTCTCACAATACCAGGTTAAAGTCCAACACGTTAATTTGGTAGCAAAAGTCACTTGCTTTCAGAGCACTGCCCCTTCATCATGTAAGTGGGAGTTCTGTTCACAAACAGGGCATATGAAGACACAAACTCAATTTACAAAATAATGGTAGGAATGTGAGTCTTTACAGGTAATCAAGTCTTAAAGGTACAGAGAATGTGAGTGGAGAGAGGGTTGAGCACGGTTTAAAGAGATGTGTATTATCTCCAGCCAGGACAGTTAGTGATATTTTGCAAGCCCAGGGAAGTTGTGGGGGTTAGAGATAATGTGACATGAACCCAAGATTCCAGTTGAGGCCGTCTCATGTGTGCAGAACTTGGTTCTCCAAAGCGACCTTCGTGACACATGATAATGCAGAGTCGCTGAGCAGAGACTGATAGCCAAGTTCCGCACACATGAGGATGGCCTCAACTGGGATCTGGGGTTCATGTCACATTATCTGTAACTTCCATGACTTGCCTAGGTTTGCAAAATCTCACTAGCTTTTCTTGCTGGAGACAATACATATCTCTTTAACCTGTGCTTAACCCTCTCTCCACTCACATTGTCTATACCTTTGAGACTTGGTTACCTGTAAAGACTTGCATTCCAACCATTATTTTGTAAATTGAGTTAGTGTCTTTATATGCCCTGTTTGTGAATTGAACTCCCACTTAACTGACGCAGGCGCAGCGCTCCAAAAGCTAGTGGCTTTTGCTACCAAATAAACCTGTTGGACTTTAACCTGGTGTTGTGAGATTTCTTATTGTGTGTACAGGTCACAGGGAATCTGCTAACACTATCATAGAACTGAGCCAGATGTGAATGCTTACATTTGGGTGATGGTGACAATGGATTGGGTGGGAGGTATGGAGTGCAGGAGGTGAGATAATCCTGGGCTGCTGGTATAGAAGGATCAGCACCAGACCAGATGAATTTTGTTCTCCTCGCCCATACAAAAAAAAACATTTGAGTAAAGGTATTGTTTCCATAGTGCTTTCCCACAGCCTTCTCAGAACCTGTGTAAGGTCATGTTCTATCGAGCATCAGTGGGCAAAGAGTGCTAGCGTAGCACCCTGATTTAAATGTTTTTACATTAGGTGGTAGTAAGCGGTAAGTTTTTAAAAAGAATGTATCTACTGATTTTACCATATGGACTACAATTATCCCCATCGTATTACTCTGTGATACTCAGTTACAGCTCTTTAATATATGTAGAACATATATAGATATATCACACATGTACCCACTGCTTATATTATTTTTCTGCAGTCCACCATTGTTGATATGAATTTGTTTCATATATTTAAATGTCATTAAAGTTGTTAGTGACCTGTATATGCTGCACATTTTATTTAATTCTTCACAATGTTGAAAAAACAGAGAAGTATATGGCTGGCAATAATGGTTTAAAACCTCCATGCGATGAATAATTTGGCTGGATCTTACATTCTGCGCTGTCATGCCTGCTGATGATGTAAAAGAGTAGTGGTTGGATGCAGCAGGATTTACATAAACTGAATAAACCATTTTAAAATCCAGCTAATTGAGACAGAAGTTTTTTTGAAGTACCTCTAATGCTAACTATTTGGGCTTCCAGTGTTAATTTCCCATGAAATTATTTAAGGACATTGTTACTTAAGGTAGCACAGTCGCATAGTGGTTAGCACTGCTGCCTCACAACACCAGGGACCCAGGTTTGGTTCCTGGCAATGTCTGTACGAAGCCTGCACATTCTCCCTGTGTCTGCGTGGGTTTCATCCAGGTTTTCTGGTTTCCTCCACAGTCTGAAAGATGTGCTAGTTTGCTGCAATGACCATTCTAAATTCTCCATCAATGTACCCAAACAGGTGCCACAGTGTGGTAACTAGCGGATTTTTACAGTAACTTTGTTGCTGAGTTCATGTGAGCCTACTTGTGATAATTAATAAAATAAAAAGAGCAGTATTTGAGATACTTTATTGTTACTTCTCTGTTCATAGAGCATTTAAAAAGAGTGGCTCCTTCCTGTGATTGCACATGCTTGTTTGTGTCCATCAAAATCCAGCTTGTTGGAGGACAGGCATTCCCAACCTGTTTGAGTGATGCCTTTCATTTGTCGTCATTACAGTGAGCAATGATCACCATCCTTCCTGATTCTTGATGTTGCTCTCTGCAGTACTACCCATGGCATTAAAAGCTTTAGTACCAGCCAGAGCTCAAAGCTCCAAGCCCTGCTGGTGTTAAACTTTCCAATGGCAAACTGCCAGCATCAGCAACCAGAACCAGACTGGATGCCAATCAAGACTCATTGCAATGCCAAAGACAAACCCACTGGATACCTCATGCAAGCAATCTTTTTCTGGCTAACAGACCTGAAATTGTCAGTCTCCAGCAGGCTGTGTTTGATGGCTACAGATAGGAATATTTCCTCTTGAGATGCAAACATTTAAAAGTTGTCTTACAAGCTTTCTGGGAGAATATACATTACAACACTAAATTGCCCAGTCCAGCATTATGTTCCTTTTTAACTAAATAAGCCATTTTCTGCACGATTAGAATCATTTACTCTTTCACTATGGAAACACAAATTATTAACCTTTTTTAAAGTTTATTTATTGGTGTTACAAGTAGGCTTACATTAACACTGCAGTGAAGTTACTATGAAAATCCCCGACTCGCCACACTCCAGTGCCTGTTCGGGTACACTAAGGGAGAATTTATCATGACCAATGCACCTAACTAGAATGTCTTTCAGACTGCAGGAGGAAACTAGAGCACCTGGAGGAAACTCACGCAGATATAGGGAGAATATGCAACCCCGCCACCCCCCCTCCTCCCGCCCCACCCCCCCTCCTCCTCCTCCCCGCCAACCCCCCCCCCCCCCCGCCCCCCCCGCCACACACACACACATGCATAGTAACCCAAGCCAGGAATTGAACCCAGGTCTCTGGCACTGTGAGGCAGCTGTGCTAACCACTGTGCCTGTATGCCATCAATTTTCATAATATTTCTACATTTTTCTTAATATATCTAAATGCAAATTCCCCCCCCACCCCATTTCCCCCCCCAACTTCAAAATAATTCTTCTCCATGACTGCTTCCCCACCATTCCTGGTGGTGAGATAAGGTCCCAAGATCACCACAGATATCAAGTTGGCCACTCTTCATATCAGAGCAAAAGAAAAATAGTGCTGGAGGTTTATCTGACTGAATGAGATCTAGCCCCATCTGACACTCACACCTACACAATGCCATATAGATCTCTGGCTACTGCCCAAGAACAAGAATTCTGGCTCATTGTCTCTTCTCTAGCATAGAGATGCTTTGATTATAGTTGTATCTGACAGCCCTAGTTGCAATGTAGCTAACTTAAACAGGCTGGCATCAAACTTGAAACCTTTGTTACCTGCATAACTCAGCACTGCACTGCTTATTGCATTTACACACTGAACCATTAGGCTTTTTCTCTATAATTCTACTGGTGATTAGGAAATAGGTGTAAAGAAATGTGTAGACACATACTTCTCTCAAATGGCACTTTAACTGATTTAGGATGCCACATTCCTGTCATAATATTGATTTAATTGCAGGAATACAGTGTGAATCTTAATTCAACAAAATTGTAATCTATATGCAGTTTGCATACATTTTGTTTCAGTGTATTAGATGCAATGACATTTGCTATATTGTGACTGAGTATTTAAATTGAGGTGTAATCACAACAAAGGATATCATAATGTGAAATGCCGTCAACATTTGGATTCAAAATAGTATCATTCAACCAGACCAGAAATATTTATTTTCAGTTTGTGCATAGGCTTGTGCTGTATTTTATAAACATAACTAATATTATTATTCTTACTCTACTAGTTCTGATTAAGTTAGAGAACCCACTGAACTCTTATATGAGGTTACTTTTCTTCAAAAGTGAAAACAAAGCACTTTGTGTATCAAATTTTGCACTTTATATGACTCGATGTACTGCAATAGATGACTGGTATGTGAGTGCAAAAAGGTGCAGTTTCTAATCCAGTACCTGTTATACATCCTGCCTGATATTTAGTTCCACTGGCTTCAGTAGGATTGAATATCGTGGGGCCAATGCAATAACAGTTGTTTAGTATTGAGGCGCAAGATGAGTTTCTACCCCATTGTCTTTTAATTTAAAAACTAAAATGATGCATTGAAAAATAATGATATTAAATAATTCTACTGTAGACTAGAAACTGCATTTTGAATATTTATCGTATGATACAAAATAAATGATGTTTTACCCCAGCTCTACTTCACCACCTGCTCTCTCAGTTCGTTCACTATTCCTTAAATAGATCCATTGGCCAACAGGGCCAGGTCAACGGGTGGGTTCATGCCTGATTTTACGCCTCTCGTGATCTTACAGGCACCAAATATCCAATGAGATCAGCCTCGTACCCGAAAAGACTGACAAAGGGTCATCTGAATTCAAAACATCAGCTCTTTTCTCTTCTTGCAGATGCTGCCAGATCTGCTGAGATTTTGCAGCATTTTCTCTTTTGGTTAAAGAGAGATGGGAGCTGCCATCACTTATGACATTTCAACTTACCACATGGTTTCCTGGAACTAATTATATCTTAAGTTGAGGAATGCCTGGTAAGTACTTTTTAGAGTACTACTTGTTTATCAGGAGCAGGAGTGCTTCCCCTGGTGCTTGAAGAAGATCTATCATGAACTTCCAAGCACCCATCCCCATGATTGTTTGATTTCCCAATAATCTTTCCTTTGCAATTGCCCATCTGACCTTCCCACCCTATCCTTTTGTCATATGAACTTTGCCCCTTTCCTTCCAACATGCTCCCCTACCCTGAACAATGCACTGATCTTTACCTCCCTACCTCCTTGTTGCTGCTTTCTGAGCACGCCCCTCCCACTCCACCGCCCTGGCCCCACCATGCCACAATCTTCTCCCATTGCCAGGGACTGTGGTCCCTGGACATGACCTTCTACCAGATATTGTCCTGTGCAACAGATGCCTAACTTCTCAGTTACAGGGTGGAGAATGGAGTAAGTCAATGATAATGAAATCCTGATGTTGAATTCATCAGACTCTCCAGGCTGCCAGATTATCCAGCCACAGATATGTACCTTTCCGTGTATGATGGGGCCAAAGTGTCAGATTATAAACAGTTTGAGTAGCATCTGGCATACCTAAATTTGTCAGCAGCAGTTCCTCTTTTATGTCATTTCCCAAACTTCAAACATGTTTGCGTGAGATTTGGCCTCACCTTTGTGAAAATAGCCTATCTATTTTACTGAGTGAGCTCCCTAACATTTTATGCTGTACAGCTACAGTTGAATGCAATGTGTCAGTGGCAACTGCATCAGGAACTCTGGTTTTGTTCTACATAGTGTCCACTCTGCATGAAGTAATAGTGAAATAACACTAACTAAATATAACCAATAGTCACTTGATAACCATATAATTAACCTTACGTAGTCAAACATAGGTACAAAGACAAATGTCCTTGATGAGGACGTGGATTGTTTACCTTTACAGTTTGTTTTAAGACTCCATTCCTAGGTGCTAAAGATTACATTAATATTTGCTTGCTTTTTATCGTGTGATGATTTAATCAACAGCAATCTGTAAGAAATAAGATGAACTTTTCTGCATTTGAATTCCACCCCACATATGTGGGTGCTTAAAAATGATGTACGTTAGCTGGAAGGAGTGTAAAGGCTTATACTCCTGATATATATAATATTTAAACAATCTGTGTAAACACCGTTGGCTAGCCTACAGAATCCAGATGCTATTTAACTTGAGAATCAAAATGTTTTACTTTTAATAATGTTCAGGTCAATTCTTTCCGGGTGATCATCGATAAGGTACATAGACATTTGAATTGTTCAACCTTTCACTTTACTTGGTTTGCTTTCTGGCTCCTTTACAATGATGTGGTCTGTGTTCAGCATAATTCCTCTTTTTGGCTCACAGCATGATTTACGATGTCCGACTGTTCTTTTAATCCTTTCTCGCGAGTGTTCTAAATATTCTGAGTCTAAACATGCTTGTAGGACGAATGCCATAGTAAATAGTGTGAAATTATTTCGGCTACGAAAGTAATGAGCTTGTGGTGAGTTAATTAATCAGAACAAAAGTGTGCCCAATTGTGAGCCCTTTCAGAACCATTTGCATTTTGATGTGCTTACCTCCGCAAATGCAGCTTGCGTTTTAGGAGGTTTCTCTTTTGTCGCAGGAAAACATGAAGCCGGTGTCAAGTGCTTGTGGGTTCAACCCTCCACATGCACTATTATATGACTAAGTAACTTGAATCAGAAGTAAATTATATAAATGTCCCCTTTGTGTCCCATTTGTGTCATTGCACAGTGACGAGGGAGAATGGTATTTGACCTACTACGTGAGAACAGATCATTCTTATTAAAACACTATGAACTCTCATGCCAAATCTAAAGTCAAATGTATGACATGTAAAGAAGGAATTGATTGATGGCATGAGGGGAGGGGGTTGTACAAAATCACTATACCTTAAAAGTTTCCATGCATTTTATGCATTGAATGTATTCAACAGGCGGCTGGATATAACACTCTGGTGAATGAGATCAAAGGTTATAGGGAAAAAACAGGATTAGGCTATTGAGTTGGATGATCAGCCATGACCATAATGAATGAGGAACAGGCTGAAAGGGCCAAATGATCTCCTTCTATGTTATCTATGTCGATGTTTTCTATGTTTTTGCTCTCAATTTCCAACATTGAGATGTTCCAAATTATGATCCATCAACAATTTTTAAAATAACTATTTGTTTTAGCACACAAGATAGGGCGGAATTTTCCCATCCCGCCCGCCATTGGAATAGTAGCGGCCGGGGGCAGACCATGCAAGGTCTGTTGATCTTGGCCAGGATTTTCCGGTCCTGGGTTGAATGCATCGGAAAATCCCACCAATAATTTGTAGTTGTCAATAAGGCCAGAAAAATCCATGTTTTCTCAAATGCTTTGATAAATATGTGACAACTATGCCTAAATAATTGTTAGAATCAAATGTTCTTTTACTCTATTTAGATCATCCTTTTGTTGTATTGTCTAAATTTCTCGAAATAACATCCACAATGGCTAGGAAGTTAAATGTATTATTTTAAAGATAGAAACATGTAACTTAATTACAAAAACTAGTTATCCAATTTTAAAAATGTTTTCTCACCTACTGAACCAGATTTTCTTGTTGGAAGTGGCTGTCAGGAGCTAGGATAATTCCTATGTCACATTACTATCTCAAATTCAAGAGTGCTGAGAAGTTGTATTTTCTGGGGGGTCCAGGCCCTTAGCAGCCTGGAGGTGGGCCTGCTACCCAAGGCTAGAGTGGACTGGTTAAAAGGCTTGCCTCCCTTCCCAAAAAACTTCCAGATCAATCAGCAGTTCATCTATATCCAGGTCAACCGCTTTCAACCCCTGCCTCACACTTCCTATACTCATCCCCTTAGCCATTATCCACTTTATGAATAGAACTCAAAAGCCCCATTATGAGAGTTAGAAGAGATTGAATAGCCCATAAAATCCCCCAAGTAAACAAACAGAATCTTCAAAGCATTTATGTAAACTGAGTCAAGCACCTGTAAAATGATTAGGCAGTTGGATTGCAAACAAGAGCCCATAAAACTCTCCAAGTAAGGAAGCAGACATCAGAATTGTTATTTCAACAGATGTTTGGACTTTTAAAATTAAAACGAAAGGATCAAACATTTTGCACATTCTAATCATAATAAGCTACTCTTTCAAAAGTCTGAAATATTTTTTACTTTCCATCATGAGATGAACTTTAAAAAAAACTAATCTGAAGACTTTTTCACATTAACAAAGTTGATCTTTTACTTGACAGCTTGGCAGTTGACAGAAGTAACAATCTGCAAGCATATTGTTTAATGAGGAGTTTAACTTTTCAGTTACAGCACTGTCATAACTCACCTTAACGAACACATGTACAACTCACATTACAATATTTCATGATGAACGCTAAAGGAGGCAACACAATTTTTGTTACCTTTTAAATTCTTCCTGTCTCCAGTCAATGAGTCATGCTTCCATGAAGCTGCTGTAAAACATGACAGCTGATGCAGTCTGGCTATGTCCCATAAAAGATAAATAAAAGCTACCTGAGCAGGCTCTCAATGTGCCCACCATGCTGTCAGTTATCTCCTTAATCAACGCAGGTGGGTTTTAGGGTCTGCTTCCTATGCCCCCTCATCTGGGATGGAAATGGAAGCAGGACCCCTGGATGAGCCACTTTCTTCTGGTCCAACATCCATTGTGTTCCAACCAGGACTACAAAAATCTATCGCATTGTTTCTATATTGTTCTTTGGAATTAGTTAAGTGTTTTTGGCATCTTGGTTTTTGGCTCCACCTCCTTTAAATATCATGCCCGAAGAGCATATTGGCGACCATGTATTTAATAAGAACATAAGAACTAGGAGCAGGAGTAGGTCATCTGGCCTTTTGAGCCTGCTCCGCCATTCAATAAGATCATGGCTGATCTTTTCGTGGATTCAGCTCCACTTACCGCCCGCTCACCTTAACCCTTAATTCCTTTACTGTTCAAAAAAATTATCTATCCTTGCCTTAAAAATATTCAATGAGGGAGCCGCAACTGTTTCACTGGGCAGAGAATTCCACAGATTCACAACCCTTTGTGTGGAGAAGTTCGCCCTCAACTCAGTCCTAAATCCTCATCTCCTTATTTTGAGGCAACGCTCCCTAGTTTAGTTTCACCAGCCAGTGGAAACAATTTCCCTGCTTCTGTCTTATCTATTCCCTTCATTATCCTATATGTTTCTAATTGTATTTTCTGGGGTTTCCATTGGATTGGTCCATGGTTATACTTAACAAAGTGCTGCAGTGGTTTGCCATTGCCTTCTGGAGGGAGCTGACTAGGAAACTCTCCAGCTCTTCACCGTCTGTCATCAGGCATATTGGAAGGATTTGCAACCTTTATGCCCATGTTATGCATGCATCTTCCAGGGCTATCAAATCCTGTAGCGAGACTTAAATTCAGAGTTCCTGGCCCAGAGGATGCTGTTACTCCACCACAGGACCGCCCCCCCCCAACGCCCCAGCATTGTCTACATCAAGCATTTTCATTCCACAAAATGACCAAGCTCAATTAACAAAACAAATCCCCTACTGATTTTTTTTAAAAACACTTTCCAATCACATTATCGCGTTCTCCAAAAACATGACCAAACAACAACTCAAATTCCCAATTCTCCACAACGAAGTGCTGCTACTATAACAATGCATTTTCTGACATCTTCATCCAGCATTCTAGTTGATAAAGAAATACAGCTCTTAACATCATCTTGCGTCCCATGTCATAATTTCTGAAGGTTGAAAATTGGCTATCGATCTTGAGTCATGTCCAGTACAGACATGAAGACTGGTGAAATATTAAGATGAGTTGTCTCCAAACCTCAGTGTCTGCAGCTTTTGGTCCATTTTTAAGCAATGAGATATGTGAATCTCACATGGTTGTGAGATTCCTTTAATCAGGTACATACTTAATCATTGACCACAGATTCTATGGTTTAAAAGTTCAAATGCCAAAGAGATCAGATGATATACTACTGAAGACATTGGATTGTTTTAAACATATGGACACTAAAGCTTCAAATGACTGTAGCATTTTAAACTGGCTGAACCTGATTGAAGGAATCTCACAACCACATGTGAGATTCACACATCCCATTGTTTACAAATGGAGCAAGTGTGTGTGAATAAATAATATGATTTGTTTTTAAATTCACAGAAGCATGCTGCTGGAATTTTTAAAAATTGGAACAAGCTACTCTGACGCTAAGACAACATACTAACCTCACACATGTAACAATTCATCGATCAGAGACAAAATGAAAACACCTAAACTCTGTGTCAGTCATAGCTTGAAACAAAAGTGTAATGCTCTATGTTAGGGATTGTGGGTGTTTTACAAAAAATAAAGGATGTCATTTGTGCAAATAGATTCAAACTAACAAAACCAAATTTTGTCTGTACAGAGGATAAACTGAAACTAAAACTTCAGCCTGTGCAACACCCTAATGACACCATCATCAAATCATGTGACCAACTGTTAAAGCAGTCACATAAGCATCTAAACATATATCAGAAAGACTGATTCATAATAATCAGTGAGCAATCCTAAAAAAGTTCACTAATCCTATTTTAAAACTGAACATAATTGTTCCATGTTTAGAATATCAGCCTATCAACAAGAACTGGAGAATCATTTAACAAGTCACAAGAGGATGGACCTATAAATTATTAAGGATGATTAATTCAACATGCAATTCTTTCGATTCAGAAAGGGATAGTTTTCAGAATGCAAAACAAAAGAGCGAAATTCGATTGCGTATGATGCAGTATTGACCTGTGCCGATTCCTTCCATTGCATGGATTGGTTTGGGATTTCCCAGTGATTGCACCGCACGTTACTGGGAAACACACAGCAGGGCTGCACTGTTGGCTGAATCTCAGAGAATTCCGGCCAGTACCTTCATACCGCCTTCTAATTTGCATGATTGCTGCATACAGCCAAGACTAAACATGTAGCTGAATTGCTGTACACCACAGCAGGGAGTCTAAGTTTGTCTGGAGTTAGCACCACTTCAAGCTAGCCTGTGCCTCTAAAAGACAAGATGCATTCAGGCTGGAGCAGCCACTGGAATATTTATAGAAGACAGACTGAGCAAGAAGCAGAAGGAGTTGTGGTATAACAGAGAAGCAAGGTCATGCTCCAAAAGTTCTCAAATATTGCACTGGATTGCTTGGTAGAGGAGGTGGAGAGGAGACAGGTCCTTTCCTCCAGAAAAGGCCAGAAGGCTCTCCAAACAAAATATGAAAGGTGTTTACTCACATCTGAGCGCAAGTGGTTTGCGTTAAACCCTTGAATTCGGAACACCTTAGCATGTGCCACACCACTCTCTGTTGACTTTCCAAACTTTAACTCCAGAAATCGCCAAACACTTCTATTAACTTTGACAAAGGCCCACATGGGAGACACATAAAGAAGGTAAATACACATGGGATAAGGGTAATTTGATAAAGTGGATTCAACATTGGCTCCATTGGAAAAGACAGAAGGTAATGACAGAAGACTGCTTGAGTGACTGGAAGCCAGTGTCCAGTGGTGTACCACAGCGATCTGTGCTCGGCCCCCTAGCATTTGTCGTTTATATAAATGACATTGATGACTATGTGGGGGTTAGGATTAGTAAGTTTGTGGATGGCACAAAGATTGGACAGGTGCTTAACGGTGAGATGGAATGTCTTGGGCTACAAGAAGATATAGATGGAATGGTTAAATTGGCAGGTAAGTACTAGATGGAATTTAACCCTGAAAAGTGTAAGGTGATACACTTTGGAAGGAATCATTTGACAAGAAAGTACTCAATGAATGGTAGGACATTAGGAAGTTCAGTGGCACAAAGAGACCTTGCCAGGTTTGTTCGCAGATTTCGCAGGAGTGCATGTTAGTAGGTAGTGAAAAAGGCATATGGGACATCTGTCTTTATCAATTGAGGCACAGATTATGGAAGCAGGGAGGTCATGTTGGAGTTGTATAGAACTTTGGTGAGGCTACAGCTAGAATACTACATGCAGTTCTGGTCACCACATGATTGGAAAGATGTGATTTCACTGGAGGGGGTACAGAAGAGATTCACCAGGATGCTGCCTAGGATGGAACATTTAAGTTATGAAGAAAGGTTGGATTGGCTTGGGTTGTTTTTGTTGAAGCAGAAAAGACTGAGGGGCGACCTAATCAAGGTGCACATTATGAAAGACATGGACAGAGTGGATAAGGAGCAGCTACTCCCCTTATTGAAAGTCAGTCACGAGGGGACATAGATTCAAGGTGCTGGGCAGGAGGTTTAGGGGGATGTGAGGAAAAGCCTTTTTCCCCAGAGGGTGGTGATGGTCTGGATTGCGCTGCCTGGGAGGGTGGTGGAGGCAGGTTGTATCACATCCTTTAAAAAATGCCTGGATAAGCACTTGGCGCATCATAACATTCAGGATGTGGGCCAAGTGCAGGCAGATGAAATTAGGTCGGAGTTCAGGTATTTCTAATGTGTCAGTGCAGACTCGATGGGCCGAAGGGCCTTTTTTGCACTGTATGATTCTATGAGCCTGTTGGTAGGGTGGCATATGGGACACGTGGCATTATCAATTGAGGCATAGATTACATAGCAGGGAAGTCATGTTGGAGTTGTATAGAACTTTGGTGAGGCCCCAGCTAGAATACTCTGCAGTTCTGGTTGCCACATAATTGGAAGGATGTGATTGCAGAGGAGAATCACCAGGATTCTGCCTAGGATCGAAAACTTAAATTATGAAGAGAGGTTGGAGAGGATACTCAGCAGCAGCCAGCAGAAACCAGTAAGCAACTAACCTGTAAGTGGTGATGATCTCTTTTAATAGTATCATTCTCTTGACGAATATGTGTTCTGCTGGATGTGTTTAACCAAGAGCATTAGCTGAAGCATTGAATACTTACCTGGTAGTATACTTACCTCTGGTAGAGAAGGGTCAATTAGTCAGGTTAACCTATTGCTTCTTTTCTAGCAGGGGTGAAACCATGATCAAGCAGGGACAAGGCTAGCCCACTGCACATGGAGTGTGCTGACGCCTGTGATCGTGGTTTGCCCAGGCCAGGGTAGAGTAAAGGATCAGGGTAGCCAATGAGGTTAAACCAAGGCTTTACCTTGTGCAATTTTTCAAAGCCATCTCGGCCTTTTGGTTAAGATGAAGCGTTAGATCAAGCCCAAGAGGGAGTGCAACGCCTCATCCTGTTAGCTTGGATCTTGTTTGATCGAGCCCAGGATGGGATGCAATGTCGTGTTAGCTTGGATCTTGTTTATCCCTCATGCAGGGACCATGATTGGATTCAATTTGAATTGGCTTTTTTGATTAGAGTTTAAGTGCCAAAAAAAACCTCCAAAGGACTGAATTCACAATCTGCCCTCTGACATCCAGCAGATACACTCTGTACATGAATGATCACACCAACCTGGTGTTCAGCACAGCTCACAACAGAATTATGTGCCCACCATGTACACCATTCTGGAGCCCTAACTGTGTCGAGAGAGCTGAAGAAATGGGTGCTAAGTAGCTGAGTTTTTGCAGTATCATATTGCAGTTCCTTCCATAATGCGTTTGACTTTTCTGGATCTTTTATTTTGATAAGGCAAGTTTGCCGTTCACCTGGAGAATGATACCTACTATATTCGAAGGTGAGTAATGAATGTGTTTGTCAATGTTTTCTGCATGCACCGTCTAACAAAAGTCGCGCTCCTATTCCCCAATCCCTGATCATTCCCGCCCTGGTAAAGTAGCTTTTTAATTATACCACTGGAGAAATGTTAAAGATCTGGTGAAGAGATAAATAAAAAGGTTTTGTTCAGTCGGCAGACAATAAAGTCCCGGAAGGAGAATAGAAGGTTATGTAGATTCCTCTTAATGCTATGTTTGTGTTTATTATTTAACGTTGACATTTCGAAATTGGCTTTGCATTAACGCTAGCTCCAGAAGGTATGATTTGCACTCCCTCTTGCTTCTCTCTTCTGAATAAAAGCTGGTACGGCGCAAAGAGCCCCAGTTTATTCTACTTTTAACCAGTCCATCTCCAACTCTCAGCTGAGCAGAAAGCTCAGCTTCCCACTGTCAGTGTCAATGTCTGGTAAAAGAGCAAGTGTGCTAATTTTCACCGTGGCACAGCGGTTAGCACTACTGCATCTCAACACCAGGGACTTGGGTTTGATTCCTGGCTTGGGTCACTCTCTGTGTAGAATTTGCATGTTCTCCCCATTTTTGTGTGGGTTTTCACCAGGTGTTCCGGTTTCCCCCCACAGTCCAAATGACTTGCTGGTTAGGTGCATTGGCCATGCTAAATTCTTCTTCGGTGTACACAAACAGATGCTGGAGTGTGGGGATTTTCACAGTAACTTCATTGCAGTGTTAAGGTAAGCCTACTTGTGACACTAATAAATAAACTTTCATACAATATCAGCACTGCCAAGTCATATTGTTAAATTGATGTTGGCCAGCAGGAGAGTGTCCAAGACGTACAATTATATTGATAATGCAAAGGTGAATCAACACTTATTAAAAAAAAGGCATCAGTAAAACATTCTGAAGCTAAACAAAAGTCAGAAAGGCAGCATTTGCATGGACTTTCAGATGATGAAGTTACCTGCAAGTAGGGCTGAATTCAGGTTTGGGTGCACAATGGCTGGGGGCAGGAGAAGTGTGCTCAACTGTTGTAGCTGCCATAAGACACCAGCCACTCAGAATCCTCAACTTGATTGCAGGATTGTGCACATCCCAAGTGGTTGACCCCCTCCCAAGGTAGCTCGCTGGTTGAGCAAGGGGGAGGTGGGGAAACCCAGTCAGCTCCTATATAGAGCTACATGCAGCAGCTGGAGTTGTCAACTACAGAATTAAAGAGGTTAAAGATTTATTTTGCATTGTCCTTGAACAGTCTCTCAGCAATCCCAGAACATCTAGTAGGTTGATTATTACCCTTGTGCCATGTTGTAAATAGGTTATAATTTTGAAGTATAAATGGACAAACATTGCTGACAACAAGCTTCACAAATTCATTCAGGGTCTTGAGTATGTATAAGACCCAAATTTTCATAATACAAAGGCCTGCCACTGAAACTGGTGACTTTGCCCTTCTCAGTGACTTCACCCCAGATGGCAGCAGCTAAAATGCCGGTGTAAATATGGGGTGAACTGACAGGAATATTATTGTCAGGCCGCTACTACTTCAGTAATAAGTCTCACAACACCAGTTTAAAGTCCAACAGATTTATTTGGAATCATGAGCTTTCGGAGCACTGCTCGTTCATCAGGTGAGTCACCTGATGAATAAGCAGCAATCCAAAAGCTCGTGATTCCAAATAAACCTGTTGGACTTTAATCCAGTGTTGTGTGACTTCTGACTGTGCTCATCCCAGTCCAATGCCGGCATCTACACATCATGATTACTACCTCAGGAAGGAATTAAAATTAGGCCCAGTTTGTGCTGAAAACTCAGTAATAAATGCTGGCTTTTGTCAGTATATATTAAATCCATTAAATGTTGGGAATTGAATATTATATAAAAAAACTATCCTGATAAAACTTTTTGGTCAACACATCTTTCAACAATAAAAGGCTTATGGCTGTACATTTGAATGGCTCAGCAAACTCTCAAACACAATAAAACATAGCATGGTACGGGCATAAGACATGGGTGGCACGGTAGCACAGTGGTTAGCACTGCTGCTTCACAGCTCCAGGGACTTGGGTTCGATTCCCGGCTCGGGTTACTGTCTGTGTGGAGTTTGCTCATTCTTCTCTTGTCTGCGTGGGTTCCTCCAGGTGCTCCAGTTTCCTCCTACAGTCCAAAAATGTGCGGGTTAGGTTGATTGGCCATTCTAAATTGCTCTTTAGTGTCCTGTGAAGTGGAGGTTAGAGGGAATAGTGGGTAAAATATATAAGGATATTGGGGTAGGGCCTGAGTGGGATTGTGGTCGGTGCAGACTTAATGGACTGAATGGCCTCCTTCTGTACTGTAGGGATTCTATGAGAACAGTCTCCAAAGCTTACATTCTCATTAAATACAAGATATTGCATATTCCTTGGAGGTATTGCAAACCCAAAGGTTTAGCAGTATAGCCTCCCGCTAGAGAAAATTGAAAAACATGAAGCGAAAATTGCCCAAGGACACATTTGCCTGAAACTTTAGAGTTTTAAGATCTTTGGAGTCTGAAACACATTTTATTTCTCTGACTAATTTTGTGCTGTTGTAGACCTTGATGTGAACTGATATTCTTTTAGTGCATGTTTATATTTTCCTGATATCTTGGAGCTGTTGGACAATCAGCCCTGTCTAACTGTTACTGGCTCTGAAATTTTGAGAGGGTTTACAATGGCTCAGGTAGGTGACTCTAGATATATTAAGTATCATCTATGCATGCCAAGGAGGTAATGGTCTAGTGATATTATCACTAGACTATTAGTCCAGAAACTCAGCTAATGTTCTGTGGACTGGTGTTCGAATCCCACCATGGCAATGGAATTTGAATTCAATTTTTAAAAATCTGGAATTAAGAATCTACTGATGACCATGAAACCATTGTTGGAAAAACCTAACTGGTTCACTGGTGTCCTTCAGTGAAGGAAATTTGCCATCCTTACCTGGTCTGGCCTACATATGACTCCAGAGTCACAGCAATGTGGTTAACTCTCAGCTGCCCACCAAGGGTGCTAGAGATGGGCAATGAATGCTGGCCAGCCAGTGACGCACAGAGATGAATGAATAAAAAACACTGAAGGGCAATAACTACTGAAGAAGCAGAATGGACTTTTGAGAATTTTGTGACAAATGGTCAACTGGCTTAGCTTCACTCCAGGGGGGAGCAGTGACACAGCCTTGATTGATCCCAGTTTGCACTCATATTGTGTCTGTGGTGGTTCCATTGCTAAGGATCACGACTTGCACGTCATCGTGGAGCAGAGAATAATGACTAAATTCTGCAGGCAGTCGATTTTGAGGAAGATGTTCCACAATCTCTCACATTGACAAGGTCAAAGCCTTTGTGAATTGAAGAAGACCGTGTAAGAGGTTGATGCTGCTTCCTACATTTTTCTTGGATTTTTCATATACTGTCCATTATGCTTGTTAATGGGCAGAAGCAGCACCGAGAGTCAGGGAGAAGCTCTCCAGCCAATGGGAGGAGGTGGTCAAGGAGAATTCTCAGGATGAGTTTTCTCATGGTGGAGAGTAAGGAAATCCTTCTGGAATTTCTGCAGTTGGACCTGCCTCGTTTCTTGAAGATGGCCACAATTAAGGCACCTCTAAGATCTACCAGCATGCTCTATGTCTTCCAGGTCTGATAACTTAGCAATAATGGAGAAGTTGAAAGAGGCGGTAGTCAGGTAGTCATTTTATAAACCAATGAAAGTATGCAGAAAGAGACTAAACTCTATTAAAATTCATTGAGATTTCACCACGTTATGGACTATGACTTTTGTTTAAATGATGTTTAAACTTATCTTACATTGATATTTTATCCTTTCTTTCTCCTTCCATTTTCTGCATTGCTGTTACTTATCAAAGTGAATTTACCATAGGAACATTCAGTGCCAGCCCATACTGAATCTCTTGAATAATACTGAACAGAATCATTCTTAATGTCTACTTCATCTGTGAAGTAGATGGGACTGATGCAGCTCAGGAGGCATTCAGTAAACTGGAAAGTAACAATCTAATAAGAAACAGAAAGTTTAAACGCCAGGGGATTTCTGCAAACACGGATCCAAAGAATGCAATTGTATATAATGTTAGTTACTATTTCCTTGTTATTGCTAACCAGGAGAATATGTTGGTGACTCACTTAAGACATAGGTGCACAGATAGTGAGGAGACAGTAACAACTGTTAGATGGGTTGGTTCACTCAGGTGAGGAAAGGAAAACTGAGGTTATGCTGAGAGACAGAGATTATTTCCACAGAATCGAAGAAGAATTGATTAGATTTTATTTAATTTGATTTATTATTGTCACGTTATGGGATACAATGAAAAGTATTGGGTGCTACATAGACAAACCATACCATTCATAGAGTACATAGGGGAGAAGGAAAGGATAAGGTGCAGAATATAATGTTATAGTCAGGAAGTCTAGGATGCAGTCTCAAAGGGAGGAGCCGAGTTTGGAGATGAGTTTTGTTGAGATAATGATGTTGAAGGCTGAGTAGTCAATAAATAGGAGCCTGACATAAGTGTCCTTGTTATCCAGGTCTTCCAGGCTTGAGTGCAGGGCCAGAAAGATGGTGTCTGCTGTAGACCCTTTGTAGTGATAAATGAACTGTAGTGGATCCAGGCAATCTGGAGACCAGAGTTGATGCAATCTTTTGAAACACTTCATAATGATAGAGGTCAGAACCACCCGAAGATAGTCATTAAGGCACACTGCCTGGCTTTTCTTTGATACGGGGATGATGGTTGTCTTCTTGAAGCAAGTAGGCACCTCAGATTGGTGTAAGGAAAGGTTGAAGATGTCTCCAGATGAGAGATTTTATTTGAAATATGAAGGGAAAGACTATTTGCTCTGGCTGGGTGTCAAGCATGAGAAATCAGCAATTTAAAATGATCACCACAGATATTAGATAGAAGTGTAAGGAGAATTTTCTACACACGAGTGGTTATTGGATTAATGGCAGGGAATGGTTAGGAATGGAATCCGTCCCAGGAAAATTAGATTGTATTTGAAGCACAGGAAGTTACAGGGCCATGGGGAGAGCTGGGAGTGGTGTGATTAATTTTGGATTGCTCTAGCATTGAACTGATGTGGACACAACAGGATTAGTGACTGGCTCTTTTTTGTACTGCCAACATCGATGGTGAGTACAGCTTGTCCCATCTCAGTTGGTTGCCACAGGAAGAGAAAAGAAACTAGATTAAGAATGATTCTGTTCAGTATTATTCAAGAGATTCAGTATGGGCTGGCACTGAATGTTCCGATGGTAAATTCACTTTGATAAGTAACAGCAATGCAGAAAATGGAAGGAGAAAGAAAGGATAAAATATCAATGTAAGATAAGTTTAAACACCATTTCAACAAAAGCCATAGTCCATAACGTGGTGAAAGCTCAATGAATTTTAATAGTTTATTTTCTTTCTGCATACTTTTATTGGTTTATAAAATGACTATCTGACCAATGCCTCCTTCAACTCCTCCATTATTGCTAAGTTACCAGACCTGGAAGGCAGAAAGCATGCTGGTAGATCTCAGAGACGCCTTAATTGTGACCATCTTCAAGAAAGGAGACAGGTCTGACTGCGGAAATTCCAGAGGGATTTCCCAACACTCCACCATAATAAAGACCAATGTGAGAATCCTCCTCAACCACCTCCTCCCAGTGGCTAAGAGTTCTTCCCTGAGTCTCAGCGCTGCTTCCACCCATCGACTGGCACAATGGACAGGATTGTCAGGATATGAAAATTCCAGGAAAAGTGCAGGGAGCAGCATCAACCTCTTACATGGCCTTCTTCAATCTCACAAAGTTGACTCTGTCAACTGTGAGGAATTGTAGAACATCCTCCTCAAATGTAGCTGCCTGCAGAAATTAGTCAATATTCTCTGTCTGCTCCACGATGACATGCAAGCATTGATCACCACCAAAGGAACCACCACAGACTCAGCATATGTGCAAGCTGAGGTCAAACAGGGCTGTGTCATTGCACCAATCTTCTTCACCATCTTCACAGTAACACAGTATCTGGAGGGACTGGAGAGTTGTTGGTCAATCTGATTGGTCGGCAACTCTCCAAGGTGAGAGCCAGTCCAAGAGCAGATGGAAGCCCCACCTGCTGCTAATCAGTGTTCAATTGAGTGTAAAATGGCAGCGGGTTTGTCAGAGTCGCTAGGAATGCCAAGCCAGGATGGATAGCACTGAATGGTCGCAATTCTAAAAAATTCAGTCCTTACACAGTTCGAAGCCAAAGTTATTTTTATAATGGTTCAGTGAGACATTTCATCATGTTAAAGGGGTTATGTAGGTAGGTATTGTTAAACCCTTAAGTGCTAATGCCATAACTAAAGAAACTAGCCAATATAAATTAACAAGAGCGATAAGATGACTGTCAAGTTGAACGATGGAATCAGAGCAGTTATTTGAATTGATCACCACAAGACAGATTTCTTAATCAGACATTCCCTGAGGAGGTGGTAGGAAATATGGGCCTATAATCCTGGCTTTCCATTTAAGTTAACAGATGGAAAATCAGAATCTTCAGGACACAATTTCTCAACCAGATTTTTCTTCTCACTGGGAATCCCAAACTGAGGAATTAGCCCTTACATTCACTAGTTTTAATTCAGGCTCCTCTTATTTTGGGTCATAACTACTTCTCATCTAACCTTCCCCAGTGATTCCATATTCTTGGCATAGAAACATTGAAAATAGGCTGCAGGAGTAGGCCATTCGGCCTTTCAAGCCTGCACCACCATTCAATATGATCATGGCTGGTCATGCACTTTCAGTATCCCACTCCCACTTTCTCTCCATTTCCCTTGATCCCTTTAGCCACAAGGGTCACATCCAGCTCCCTCTTGAACATATATAATGAACTGGCCCCAACAGCTTTCTGTGGTAGAGAATTCTACAGGTTCACAACTCTCTGAGTAAAGAAGTTCTTCCTCATCTCAGTCCTGAATGGCTTACCCGTTATTCTTAGACTGATCCCTAGTTCTGGACTTCCCCAACATCAGGAACATGGTGGTAAGGCTCCCTCTTTACCAAGCATTAGTGGTGAGGCTCCCCCTTTTCCAAATGTCAGTGGTTAGGCTCCCCCTTTACCAAACATCAGTGGTGAGATTCCCTCTTTACCAAGTATCAGTGATGAGACTCCCTCTTTACCAAGCATCAGCGGTTAGGCTCCCCCTTTACCAAACATTAGTGGCGAGACTCACTCTTTACCAAGTATCAGCAGTTAGGCTCCCTCACCGATGATTCTCAGCCTTTCAAAAAAATGTTTCAAAATCATCACTTTTAATACAACTTGAATCCAGCTGCTGCTACTATCACTGGGGAAAAGAAAATCTTAGATGCACATCTTAGATGAAAAGCAGTTTTGAAAGTTGGTTAAATCTTTGAAGCTATTAACATTTTTTTCCCAAAATGGTAAAGTGCTTTCATCCATTCCAAGCAGTTAGGTGATAGGTTGGAGAGCAGTGACACAGTATACTTAACATGTAGCTAAGCCCCAGCTGCATAATCTATTTGCACCTCAAGTATGTTGGTCTTGCAAAACTTCATCAACATAAGATATGCGGTTGCCTAAACCACGCATATATTCCAACTGCTGTTGTTACTACAAGAAAGGTGATGTTGAAAAATTGGAAATCCGCTGAAACACTGCCAATTGCCAATCAACAGAATTTAATGTTCAAGATTATTAAAGAAATAATTAGCTCATAATATGAAAGAAAAATAGTTGGAGACAGGTCTCGCCGTATATCAGAGAAACCAAATTCGCATGGCATCCAAGGAATTGGTTAGTTTTCCTGAATTATTGATCACTGATATATTCAGTCCTGCAATGACCCTCCCAGATGGTGTGTCTTCTCAAGTGAAAGCTGAATTATTATAGGAAAATTCACTTAATATTAAATTTTGGCAGAAAGATTAGATGATCACAAATCCGTCAGTGTACTGAAAGGTGGGTTGCATTCTTCCTGCCACTTCTGCAAAATTGTAAAATAATTTTAGGTGCTCACCAATGCAAGCTACGCATTACAGAATCGTTATAGCGCAGAAAGAGGCCATTCTCTTATCATGTCTATACTAGCTCTCTGAATGAGTAATACACCTTGTGCCATTACCTCACCTTTTCTCCATAATGCTGCACATTCTTCCTTTTCAGATAACAATCTAATATCCTTTTGAAAGTCTCGATTGAACCTGTCTCCACCATATTCTCCAGCACCACATTCCACATCCTAATCACTTGCTGTGCCAATACATTTTTCCTTATGTTGCCATTGCTTCTTTTGTCAGTTACCTTAAATCTGTATCCTTTCACTCTTGATCCTTTCATGAACAGGAATAGTTTTTTCTGATCTACTTTGTCCAAGTCCCTCATGATTTTGAATACCCTTGAATGTCCCTATCTAACTGATCTAGCTGCATAGATCTGCTCAATAGTCAATATCTTTTCTCAGAAGTAGGGGAGTCTAAAACTAGAGGGCATAGGTTTAAGGGGGGAGTTATAAAAAGGTTCAGAGGTATTCTTTTCACACACAGGGTGGTGGGTGTATAGTACAAACTGCCAGAGGTCGTAGTAGAGGCGAGTACAATTTTGTCTTTTAAAAAGCTTTAGGGGTAAGATGGGTATAGAGAGATATGGGCCAACAATGGGCAATTGGGACTAGCTTAGGGGGTTAAAAAAAGGATGGCATGAAGTTGGGCTGAAGGGCCTGTTTCTATGCTGTAAACCTCTATGACCCTATGTCCTCTTTCAAATTTCCTCTCAGCCTTCTCTTCTCCAAGGGAAACAGTCCCAACTTCTCCAATGTATCTTCGTAACTGAAATCCTTTATCCCTGGGACCTCTTTTACATAAGAACATAAGAAATAGGAGCAGGAGTAGGCCATCTAGCCCTTCGAGCCTGCCCCGCCATTCAATAAGATCATGGCTGATCTGTCGTGGCTCAGTTCCACATTCCCGCCCTCTCCCCATAACCCTTAATCCCCTTGCTTATCAAAAACCCATCAACCCACGTCTTAAAAATATTTAGCGAGGCAGTCTCCACCACTTCAATGGGCAGAGAATTCCAGAGATTCACCACCCTTTGCGTGAAGAAGTTCCTCCTCAACTCCGTTCTAAACCACCCCCCCTTTATCTTGAGGCTGTGTCCCCTAGTCCTACTGTCCTTTCTGAGCGGGAAGAGTCTCTCCACCTCGATCCTAAACATCCCACTCATCATCTTATACGTCTCAATGAGATCTCCCCTCATTCTTCTAAACTCTAACGAGTACAAGCCTAGTTTATTCAGCCTCTCCTCATAGCTCAACTCCCTCAACTCCGGTATCAGCCTAGTAAACCTCCTCTGCACTCCCTCCAAGGCCAAAATATCCTTGCGTAAGTGCAGCGACCAAAACTGCACACAGTACTCCAGCTGCGGCCTCACCAATGCCCTATACAGCTGCAGCAAGATCTCCCTACTTTTATATTCAATCCCCCTCGCTATGAAGGCCAGCATCCCATTAGCCTTCCTGACCACCTGCTGCACCTGCAGGCTGGGTTTTTGCGACTCATGCACAAGGACCCCGAGGTCCCACAAACTTTTTCCCCACCCTCTCGAATGCCTTCATACCTCCCTTAAGATGTGACACCCAAAACAATACTCCAGTTGAAGCTGAACCAGTGTTTTATACTAATTTAACATTACTTCCTTGCTCTTGTACTGTATGCCCCTATTAATAAATCCTAAGATACCGTATGCTTCATTGTCAGATTTTTCTCAAACTGTCCTGCTACTGTCAATAACTTAAGCATATTTACACATCCGGGTCCCTCTTCTCTCGCACCTCTTTTATTTTAGCTGTACTCTTTATTTTATATCATCTCTCCATATTATTCTTCATACCAAAACAAATCACTTCACATTTCTCATCTCTGAATGTCACCTGCCACTTGTCCATCATTCCACCAACTGAAGTTCTACACTAACCACCTGACAATTCACAATACTTCCAAGCTCCATATCATTCGCAAATTTTGAAACTATGCCCTGTACACCAAGGTCTACGTGATTAGTATATACCAGGAAGAACAAAAGTCCCAATACTCACTCCTGGTGAACTCCACCTCCTCTAGTCCAAAAAGCACCCAGTAATCACTTCTTTCTATTTCCTGTCACTCAGCCAGTTTCATATCCATGATTCCCATGCTATATCAAGAGGTGGCACTGATTGCAACCTCAGGATGTGAGGTCAAAGGGACACTGGAGACTGTTGTCCATAGTGTTGCTGTCCATGGTCCTATCAGACTGGCACAAGACAGAAAGCGGGCACAAACAAAGCCAAAAGCATTCTTGTGGAGGGGTCCTCCATTACAAGGCATTCTTGTGCTTTCCACCTGCCTCAGCAGTGCTCCTACTAGGACTGCTGCACTCATGTGTCACCCACCATCCATGATTAGATAGTAAAGGTTGGAAATGGCATGTGAACTAGCAAAGTTGTGACACTGTGCAGAAGTCAGTCACATGCTGCTGAGACCTGAACATGGTTCTGAACTGCAATTATATTCTAGAATCATAGAATCTATAGTGCAGAAAGAGGACATTTAGCCCATCAAGCCTGCACCAACAACAATCCCACCCAAGTCCCATCCCCATAACCCTGTGTATTTCCAGCCCTGAAGCCCTTGATAGTAAGGATCAAGTTAGCATGGCCAATCAACCTAACCCACACATCTTTGGACTCTGGGAGGAAACCAGAGCACCCGAAGGAAACGTGCGCACACATGGGGAGAACATGCAAACTCAAGACAGAAAGTCACCCAAGGCCGGAATTGAACCTGGCTCCCCGGCGCTGGGGGGCAGCAGTGCTAACCACTGTGCAGCCCCAATTCTATGTCAAGAAATTTCCACCCTAGGATGTTTCTATAATTCCATGAAGATCTTCCTAAGATGTGAATTATAAGACAGGAAAGGGGAGATAAATATGTAAAAGTTCTGACTAGATTTCATGCTAAATTGCAAATTTTCATTTGTATTTATGCAGTTGTTTTCTTTGGAATTCTTTGATGCAACATTGGAGAAGCACTTTTACAATGTTTTATTCCTGAGATTTGCACCCATTTCAAGCATCTCTGAATCACTGTAGACTGTTTATTTGCCTGCAAAACAATGGTTTGCAATTGCAAATAAAGTGCAGCTTAAAAAAATGAAGAGGGTTATTAATACTGATTGCAATAAAAGATTTTACTATCAGAAGTGCATGGATTTTGATTAGTATTTGGGTTTAATTTTCTGTGCAATGATTATATTACCCTTGAAGTGCCACAATACATGGTGTAATAGCTGTAAGACTATTATAACTGAGTTAATAAAGGAAATCAAGTACAGAATAAACTGTGCCAAATAAATTTGAGGATAATTATTTTTGAAAAGCTCACCCCATATTTCTCTGTGCTATGGTAACTGCGAAATACATGCTGCAGATAGGAGCAGATGAGAAAGAACATTCAGAGAGGTGTGTTTATTAATTGAGTAAAACTGCTAGAGTGTGCAATGAAAGGTTCAAGGAACAGGGAGTGCTCACTTTGATAATAAAGTCATTAGTACCTTGGAATGTTTGACTTGTTAATATCAGACAGAAAAGTAAGGCAGTAGCTAGCTATTTATTGTCTCTGCAAAATCTTGCTTCTATTGATGTCCAATTGCGTGCCCAAAGTGAACCATTAATAGGATCAAGTCGCTGTGCACCCTTTACAAGTTGTAGTAAAAGTGTGCTGCGCGACTTCAGAAACCTTGATTGACACAACAGAAATGCTTCACAGCTTCTGCGCTCATTTTCTGTTCAGGGACTGCATTGCTGGGAGTGTCAGCTTTGCTGTGTACTGGGTCTTAATGAATAAATTATTCTTGTCTGTTTTGGGCGTAAGAACAGGAGTCCCCTCTATTTAACCAGATCCAGGCTGATTTGTACTTCAACCCTATCTGTCCACTTTTAATCCATATCTTCGCCTGATGAAAATCTCTTGATCTCATTCTTGAACATTTCCATAGGGAGAGAATTCCATTCCTCTTTAGATGTAATAATACTTCCTACTTTCACTGTGGAATGGTACAGCTCAAATGTTAAAATTATGCCTCCCTGATCAGGATTCCCCTACGGAGAAAAAAGATTTTTGTGGGGGAGGGTTTTTCCATAGTTTAAGTTTATTTATTAGTGTCACAAGTAGGCTTACATAAACACTGCAATGAAGTTACTGTGAAAATCCCCTAGTCACCACGCTCCACTGCCTGTTCGGGTACACTGAGGGAGAATTTAGCTCAGCCAATGCACCTAACCAGCACATCTTTCAGAGTGTGGGAAGAAACCAGAGCACTCAGACGAAACCCATGCAGACACGGGGAGAACATGCAGACGCTGCGCAGACAGTGACCAAAGCCGGGAATCAAACCCAGATCCCTGTCACTGTGAGGCAGCAGTGCTAACCCAGGGCTTGGGGACAAATTATTGAAGGTGGCAGGACAAATTGAAAAGGTGGTTAATAAAGCCACAAGATTCTGGGCTTTATAAATAGAGGCATAGAGTTCAAAAGCAAGGAAGTTAATGTTAAATCTATATAAAACACTAGTTCGGCCACAATTGGAATATTATTGCTGGGGTGCCCATTATTGCATATCACACTTTAGGAAGAATGCGAAGGCCAATGAGAGAAAAGACTCACAAGAATGGTTCCAGAGTTGACAGTTACATGGATCAATTGGGAATCTGGGACTGATCTCCATGTAAAAAAAAATTGAGAGGATATTTAATAAGACATAATCAAAATCATGAGTGGTCTGGACAGAGTAGCTGGGAGAAACTGTTCCCTTTGGACCTCATTTTAAAAGTATTGGCAAAAGAACAAAGTTTCACAACACCAGATTGACCTCGCGTCAGTTGGTCATGTGTGACCCTGAAGAGAATGTGGAGTTCACATAAACTCATACTTTTACTGAAATACAGAGTATGATGAAACATTAACACTGTTACCCAAATAATCCATTTGTAGAATTAAGATGCTTTCCACTTACAAAAGTGAAATACTGCAGATGCTGAAAATTTGAAATACTCAGCAAGTCAGGCAAAACATTTCTCTCTCCACCAGGGCTGCCTGATTTGTTGAGTATTTCCAGACTTTTGCTTTCTGCTTATAGGATGGGATTCTCCAGCCACATGTGCCCCAGGTCCGCCTGAGCTCAATGAACCTTTGAATGATCCACCAAATTTTCTGTCTTGTCTCCTACGATTTCTGCCGCTGGCGAGATGAAAAAATTTTGACAATACTTTCCATTATTTCTCTGTAGTGCTACCCCTGTCACTTCAACAGGAAGGGAGACAGGCTGCTCATTCCTCTGCCCTGACAGATGAGATGCCAATGGCAGATAGTTTTGGTGTTTTGGTGCCTGTGAGGTCCCTACCAAAGCTATACCTGCACCTGGTCAAGGGGAGGCTTGGTAATTGGAGCAGGAGGATCATGAACGAGGATCAAGTGTCAAAAGTAAATTTGAGAATAGCCCCCACTGCCTTGTGCTCCTTCTCCATCTTGTCTTCAGGACCCACCAGCCCTTCCCTGCTAACCAACAATGGGCTGCACATGGTTGCATGTTGGTGTGGAATTGACCAGCTAAGGTGAGACTTTGCTTGCTCCTTGGGAAACTGACAGACTGAGTGTCCAGACCATTGGTGTGGCTCAGCAGGCACTCAGTGTCATGCCCTATTCTCCATGTGTTGGTCACCTTTCCCATGGAGATGGAACTCAGTGCAAATATCTGTGACAGCATGATACTAATGCTAGGGATGGATTCCTCCATTGTCTGTGCCAGGTTGCACATTGTCTCTGGAAAGTCTGACAGACATACATGCATTTCCTGTTGTTGCTCCACAAGTTCCCTTTTGCTTCATAACTCCCTGGTGCTTAGTGTATGCATCCAGCTCAGCAAAGCTTGGAGCATCCTGCACCCTCTGACAGAGACCCTCTATTGCTGTTCCTGTCTCTGCCATCTGCTCACAGGTGAGATGTTCCACCCCATGGGCCACCCCATCTATCACTCAGTCCCCCCACAGTAACCTTTCTAAAACAGTCACCCTCCATCCTCCACAATCAATTCACTTCTCATACTGTGAACTTGCTGTATTTTCCCATTTCTCTGCAGGGCATAAACACCGGCGGGGTGGGGGGAGGGGGCGGGTGCAGCCATGGCCACCCTGACTCTGATGGAAGAGGAAGTCCTGGAGGTCGGCAGCAAGACAATCTATTGCCAATGGAGAGATTGGGAGTGACCCAATTAGACATCAGTGTACCTCTGGAACTATACTGTCACTCTTGCTGAGCTGATGGTGCCAAGAAATGAAATGCTATGATCGACACATTGCTATGGAGGAAGTCTGTTTCATCCAGTTTCAGTATTAACTCATTTCTTTCATTTTTCACTATTCATGAGTGGAAATGGATGTGATTAGGGAGCAACCCACAGCATCCTCAGAGGATGACCAACACTTTGCGAATGCACAATTATGACCCTTGAGCAGATACACATACCTCGCTAACTCCAACATCTCAGCAGGCAATGCAGCACAAATCTGCTGTCTCCAAGATGACTGTAGATGTTCATCCTACCATCCCACCAGTGGCCATGTTGATTCTTGTCAGTCCAGGCTGCTGCCACTCATACCAAGATGATACATTCCAGAGCCAGGCCTTTTGGGTCCAGAATTGCTTGAAGCCATTCTCCAAGGCCACCTCCGGTCTTCTCAACTGAAAGTCAGTAGCCTTTTCACCAGCTATGTTTCAGCCTTTGGAATAGTCTAAGAGCACTAAGATAGGCAAAGAAACATGGAAGACAAGTAATCAGGAAATGTACAAGGGGAATTAGGTGACATTTGAAGGCAATATATATTTGTCTTTTATTTATGAATTCATTTTGGAATGTTTATTTGTTTTGACTTTTATCTTTACATTGTGCCCTGAATGTCAGTAACAATATGAAGGTAAGGTGTAAGGCTTTTGATGAATGGGGAATTGGTGTTGCAGTTACTGGTATCACTGAGTGTTGGAGGGGATTGGAATGAGAGTGAGTGTGAGTGATGACTTGAGATGGTGATTTGAGGAGGAGGTTGGAAAAAAGGGAAGAGTGCTGGTCAGAGGAGTGCTGTACAGGAGGTTGTTAAGGAGGAGAGGGCGGGTGCTACCTAGCAGCTAGAAGCTGTAGGTACAGACCTCAAGAGGCCTTCAAACATTTTTCAGTGCCATATCATGCCCTGGGCACCACAATCTTGTTGCTACTCCTCAGCCACATCTGCTTGGTCAGTTTGGCTGTGCTGCTTCTTTTGTCAGCGTCCATCATTACCTCCTTCAGGGAGGGGTCCATGAACTGTGGGGGAGAGGCCTTCCCACATCTTGATTCCATCCTCCAGCTGTGTCCTCCTTCGCACTGGCATATTCAATGCTATACTGATTGCTGATATTGTGAGACTATTGCTATTCAGCATGGGGCAAATCTGCAGAATTCTGCCCTTTCTATCCATCTATTTAAACACACCAATTGGTCCATCCTTCAAACTGGAATCTTGAGGGAATACAACACTCACTTGCACAACCCAGACACATAATTTAACCCACTATCAGAATAATGTTGGTAAATCTGTATTCCACATTTTCCCTACCCATCATCTCACCATTGTCCCACCCTCCCTAAGATATCCTTTCTGATATGTAGAACTAAATGGGGCACTCCAGATAACATAATCTAACAAAGGCTCTGTACAACTGAAGCACAGCTTTAACCTCTTCGTATTTCACTTTGAGATAAAGGCTATATTCCATTAGCCTCTTTGATTGATTTTTTTCACGTATGCTCTAGCTTTTAATGATTAGTGTTCTCATGCACCCTATTCTCTTTGTTCCTCCACAGTTTCTCATCTCTCACCATTTAGAAAATATTCTGACTTTTGGATTCAAAGAGTAGGATTTTCCAACCACGCTCGCCCCTAGACTGGAAATTTCCGTTCGAGGTCAACAACCTTTTCATGGTCTGTCCCTTCCATCCCCTGTCTGCTATGATTCCCATGGTGCGCAGGACAGGAAAATTCCAGTAAAAGTGTCTGATGACTGCACCCCCTGACATTGAACTCATTGGGCGGGATTTTCCAGCCGCGCTGACCTCAGAACGGGAAAAGCCCATCTGAGGTCAATGGACCTTGACATGGTCCACCCCCACCCCCTATGATTCCCATGGCAGGCAGGACTGGAAAATTGCCCTCAATCTGTCATCATTTTGCCTTCTTGTAACATCCTGCAATCATTTATACAACTTTATAGTTCTCCCTTATGAAAGGGACTTTGTACTGGTCTAACCTCCTCCTCCTCCCATAATCATTTATTCATTCCTCTTAGCTTTGTTCTGCTCCTTTTTATCTTACGGTCGTGATATCGCTCCCTCATTTCAATCCAACAAGGAAAACATTTTATCAGTTCATTTTTAGCAGGTGAATGCCCAAGTACCACTGAGTCACTGACCAGTAGTTTGAAGAAAAGGAAGGTCTTTGAACAGTTTGTTTCCCATTAAGTTGCTATAGAGTGATTTTTTTGGTAACTCTGAAAGCATTAGGACAAAAAGAAATACTACCACGTTGTCATTTATGACACAATTCAAGGACCTTCTTTCCCGTTATCAATGAGATAAGGTTGATATATGGATGCTTCCAATTTATTTATTGCTGTTGTTTCTTGACACCTGCAATGTGGAGTGTAAATGTATTAACAATAAATTACACCAGTTCACTACGCTGTTGCAAATATATAAGCAATTTATTTATTTTTAAGCACTGCTTAAGTAGCTAGGTATTAAACAACAATGTTCTTAATCACTACATACAAGAATTACAGATCAACACATTGTTGCAAATCTAGGTGTATTGCAAGCAAGACTCACAGAGTCCATGATATTATGATTTGGAATTTATTTTGGAAAAGATTACATAATCTGTTGAGCAATTTCTTAAAGTTCATAAAAGTGTCAACATTATGGGTAATTTATACATTTAATATTAGTTATGACCTGTAGAAATTCTCGAATATTTTATGCGGCAGTATGACATCATCTAACAGCTTTCAATGAACTGTTAGGAAAGTAAAGAATGATAATAAATTTATATTATTTTAAAGTGGTTGAAAGTTAAAGTAGGAACATTTTCTTTGCTAACCAAGTGCACAGCTGAGCGGCAAAGTGATTTCCAGTCAAAAATCTACTTTAGTCTGATTTAAGAAGCAACAAATCCATCAAAGGCAAGAAAAATGATTGCAACCCCCTTGCAACCACTACATAAAATTTCTTTACTGTGTTACTGACTATGGGGACTCTTCACGTCACACAATCCAGTTGAGGAGCACGTGTTCCAAATTGGCAGATGCACCATATGTGCACACGTCTGGTGAGGGCCATGCCGGATGCCATCTTGAGATATATTAGCGTGTTATGAATAGATGCTGGCATTGGAGAGAGGTTTGAGGGGGGCTTGTGGGGTTGAAGCGATGCACAGGACAAACGGTCAGACTTCAGAGGCTAAACATGTTGAAACTGGCTTTAAGACTGCAAGCTGCGAAATGCCTATTCTGTGGAATGGAGCAGATCCCGGTCTCCTTGAGGCAGTGCTGTTTGACCAGGTGAGACGGAAAAGGCATCCAGATGTATCAACTGTGAAAAGAAATAGCCACGGTGGTATGTGTAGAACATAATGTTTTGAAAAGTACAATTTTCAATTTTGTTCACTCAAAGCTACCATACATACTTATACCAGAAGTGAGAGTCAGCAGATACAGGTTTAATAAAGCTTTTAAAGAAGTGTCAAACAGACCTGACACATTAACTCTGTTTCTCCACAGATGCTGCCAAACCAGTTGAGTCTTTCCAGCATTTTTTACAGATTTACAGCGTGCACGGTATTTTGCTTTTATTTTAGTGTTTAATTCACTGCCACTCCTCTCCTAGGAATGCCGACTTTGAAGAAGTTCTGCTCTTCTCTCCAAGATTTCTGTTTGTCTCTTTCACCCTGTACTCCTTTGTTGCTTTCTATTTCCCTTCTAATGTTTGATAAGATGTTTACCAAAACTCGCTTTCACAGCCACATTCCTTTTCTCAGCGACCATCTCCTTTTCCAGTTTATCCCACATAGATTCCACCTGAAGTTGCAGCCTACACGTTTTGTACCCACCCAGGATTACAGGTATCTCTGGGACATACACCATTCCTCGCACTGCTGTTCTCACCTCATCCTGCGATCTACACTTAGTTCCATGTGCCATGTGTAACACACTCGACCTACCACTCCAGCAGCAATCATTCACTCTACCTCAAAACAGTCCTTGACTCCAATTTCATTTCATTCCTTCATCTCATCCACATGTACACATCTGACATCTATACAAGAAACCCTTTCCCCTTCCTTTCATGTGTTGAAGAATGCAAGCCCTGAAGAAGTCACACAGAGTCAAAATGTTAACTTTGTTTCTCTCTCCACAGATGTTGCAAGACCTGCTGAGATTTTCCAGCATTTTCTGTTTTTATTTAACAACAGAAGACATTGTTGCTGTGTTATTTTATTTCTGGGTACCTCAGGCTGTTTCAGTCACTAGAACTTTACATTGGCAAAGAGGATAATGAAAAATAACAAGCATTCCTTCTAGGTATGAATCTTTTTGGAAGGTTTTGCTTACACTCTGCAGAGAAAATAACATTTTATGCTACAGACTTCAAGGTACTCTCAAGCTGTGTTAAGTGCATACAAGCTCAGATCTAACAAGCAGGAAAGATCTTGCAGCAAGGTCACATGACTTGCAGATGAACAGGACATTGTCTTTTTAACATACATTTGGAGCTATTATCTGTATTCCCATGTTGGCAGAAGCGGCTGCAATTTTGTGAAGTGAATTTGAGGTTAATATCTATCATAGACCACTAGTAAGTTTGTTCAACAATCCACATAGCAAACCATCTATTCAAATAGAACATTGGTATTCAAACTACAAGTATGTAAGTTTCATATTGAGTATCAACCAGACAAATAGACTATCTATTATGTGAAAGCAGCAATCATGTTCTCCTTCCCAGGCACTAATTCTGAGACAGGCAGAGAGGTGCTAGAGACAGAGGCAAACTTACAATGAAACACATTGTGCCTAGGCACAGGGCATTGACCAATGGGGTGGCCCACATGCTGGCCATTGGCTTTGGGGTACCATTCAGAGCCTGTTCAAATTCTGTTTTTCAAATCACTATTTGCTGGTTGACATCATGGCTGTCACATGCAGACAGTTATCGGTGAGTAACTGCCACCCCCCATCACTCTCAATACTGGCCTTCAGAAACTCCCTTTTGGACAAAGAATGAAATCCAGCAAAGTCACTGATATTGGACTTGGACTCACTGGACTCAACTTCATTGGAGTATTTGCCCCTGTACTGGACTTTTTCTGGCTCATTCTGCCCTGCACTGCAGTCATATCATTGGCTGATTTCTCCATATCATTGCTCATTGGCTAGTTCCATGTTTGCTTGCCTCAGGGCACATAGATCGTAATATTGACCATCATGCTGACAATGGATAGGCTTGGATTTCAATTGATCAATTACAGACCTGTTTTCATCAGTTAAAAAGCACTAAAGCAGTTAAGCAATGATTAGACATTTGTATGTTTGTGGTTTGCATTATGGATTTGAATTCGAATTAACCAACCACAGGCTTGTTTTTATCAATTATAAAGATCTTAAGTAGTGATTTGTGTACTTGCACTTTTTTGGGTTCCTGCAGCTTGCATTATGGATTTGAATTTTTAATAAGTTTGTTTTAATAAGTTAAAAGGAATTGAAGCAGTCATTTGTGTATTTTTCTGTTTTTTTATTGTGGCTTGCATTGTATGAGCTGAGAGTAGGTGGGCATGGTCAGGAGGGCAATGATGTAATTTTGGGGTGGGCAATGATGTCATTTGTGGCAGGGCTTGATGTCACTAGAGATGGAGCACTATGTTACTGGGGAGAGAGCAGGATGTGACATCATGGGTGAGGGTGGGGCCCCAGCATGGAGGCAGAGTGCAGGGCCTCCAGAAGTGTAAGTCCACCTCTAACTAGTGTTCAATCCTGTAAGATTTCTGAAGAATGGAAAAAGGGGCTTGAGTAAGTAGGAGGAGTGAGAAGGGAAGCTTGAACATCTAGATGCGTGGCACTCAGTTGAAGAACTGAGGGACTAGATCTGACAGGTAACCTAATTCTTTTATGTTTTATTTTCATTCCAGGTCTTGATAGAGGCAGAGCAATGGGAGAATATTCCTTATCTTCATATCCACCCAATAATCTTGCAGGTAAGATTTTGCTTCAAGCCACCTACTAGTAATGTTTGGTGATTAAGAAGCTCCATTTTTTTTCTGTCTGGACCATTTCAGATTTTGGGATTTCCTTTATTTGTCTGTAGAATTTTAGACATATGGATGTTGTTAACTCTGGCTTCACTGAGATGTGATTGAGAGACATCAGTAAATCTCAATTTTCTTCTATTATATGTTCTACATTATGTACTATGCCGGACAAATGCAATGCCGATTAAATCAAACTTTTCCCGAAGCATAAGTGATTCTTTTCTTTCTTTCTACATGGCATTTACATTCACAGAGATGGAAATCAAGTGGATTGCTCTCCAAAAGAGCTGCACTGATTTGATGGGCCAAATAGTCTCCTTCTGTACTGTACTATTCTCTGATTTCAAAATGTGCATTGTTTGGTTTTAATTCTGGTAATTCTTTGGAGACAATAATATTGATTTTATTCTGATAATTATTCAGTATATGGTGAAACTGCTAGTAGTGTTAAAATTAAGCCAAAAAATACTAACGTACACCCTCTTAACGTTTCATCTGTAATTATTCTCAATAGCAGTAAGACAGATGTCAGGCAAATAATGCAAACATTCAGACAGTGGGTGTTTAGGTTTCTTTGAAAAAGTGTACCAGAATATTAATAGAGTTTCACCTGGTGTTAATAGTTTATACTATTTGGTTGCTATTGGTATTTCCTTTTCAGTATCTTGGGTATACTTTAAGTGTTGTTGCACTGTTAATTAGATCCATTATAATAACAATTAGAGACCTCTTGTCAGAGAAGATCTAAGGACTACTTTCTGTACAACATAATCATCATCCTGTCCATAATATATTTTAGAAGGGAAAGAATGGATTTAGTCTGGTGGTCAAAAATACCACAAAATTGCTTTTGAATATTACTGACAAGAGAACCATGTTGCTGAATCTTCCCATTTTGTACTCATCAGGACAAATGCAAGAATATCAAATTTAAAATAATTCCAACATTTTTTTAACAGGAGAAAAGGATGATGAATGGTTAGAAGGTTGGCCGCTCCTGACATTCATTCGGGTGGCATGGTGGCACAATGGTTAGAACAGCTGTCCCACAGCTCCAGGGTTTGAGTTCGATTCTCAGCTTGGGTCACTGTCTGTGTGGAGTCTGCATGTTCTCCCCGTGTCTGCATTGGTTTCCTTTGGGTGCTCCGGCTTCCTCTTACAGTCCATAAGATTTGCTGGTTAAGTGCATTAGCCATGCTAAAATTCTCCCTTAGTGTACCCAAACAGGCGCCAGAGTGTGGCAACTAGGGGATTTTCATAGTAAGTTCATTGCAGTGGTAATGTAAGCCTACTTGTGATTAATAAATAAATAAACTTATTTTAGGTTGACTCTGGCTGCAGCGTTGCCATGGAATAAACAATGGAAATTATAGGCTCCTTAAGACCCCAGGTCACTCAAAAAAGGTACAAGTCTTGAACATATCCCTTTTGTACAGATAATAGGGATCTGCATATGAGTATGCCACTTTTTGCAAGTGTAAATGTTATTAGTTTGACTGATTATCTTGAGTTGTTAGTATAACTATTAACACATTCAGGATTGTTCAGAAAGTGCTGCTCAGTTGCTGAATCACATCTATCAAAAGATGTCAACCAGCTTAGGCTGGTGGAGTGCAGTTTGTACTCTGTCTTTTACGAACAATCAAAGGAACGTCGTTGGGATGCGCAACCTGTGTGTCTGGTATTGCACTGATACCAAAAGACATATGTGACATTGCTCAATTGATGTGTCAGGCAGACGTTGTTTCAGATTGATGGCAGCATCCTGTTAGTGAAAAAATTGTATCCATCCTGAAAATCAAAATAATTTCTTAAGAAGATGGAACTAAAGACCAAATGACTGAAATTGGCTACACGTTAATGAAGTTAGAGCATTGAATTTTTCAGAAAAACAAACAATTCCATTCTTTATCTCACTTCGTAGCACAAAGAAAGACAATTAACATAGCTGTTCAAATTGAATATTTCACTCTCTATTTGAATTATTATTTAGTGCATAGACATTTTTTGAAAATTCAATAAATTATTAAATTTCTGTGATTTATGTAAAATATTCCAGTAAAAGTCAATGCATAATTTCCCAGGAAAATCCTCTCTTCCTGTCACTTAACATTGATAGCTGAACTACTTTTATCACAACTCTTGTAAAATCCCTTTTCATGTCATGTGGACACTAATGAAGACTGTGCGCTGACTGATAAAATAACTGAGTTTGCTCATTGCTGCTAATATGTAACACGCTGCGGCGGGAAACAGATAATGTGTAGCACAAGTCATTCCAGATCTCACCATAAATTTGGTGTTCAAATGAATATTCTCCGTATGATCTTTAGATAGAATTAGATCTGGGTGGCCTTGTGGTCAGGAGCGTGTTATACTGTTCTGCTTATGGTAACCTTGCAGAGAGTTAAAGCAACACCTTTGGATGGAACCTGTCCTCATCTTAATAACAAAATCTACCTGTTACTATGAGAATGTGAGGAATGTGACTATTGCTTTCCTCTATTTATCCCTTTCTTAATTTTGAACATTCAGATAAAATACTATTAACCATCCAAATCCAGCCAGATCATGCATACATATAAGTAATGAATATTCACCGCCTTGTATATCTTTCCTTCCAGATTATTTCACATATTGCTCTACTCTTGAATGATTCTTGGAATTAATATACATTTATTTTGTATTGGCATAACATTAGAAATACTTATTTGAAGTAACTGAATGTTATGCACAGGAAATATTGATGTAGCTTTAATCAGCTTGAAGTAATTAATTACTGTACATTCGCATACTCCACAATGGTCAGCTTATCACATATAATCAATTCTTGTGTGATAAATTAGAATGTTTATAGCACTTTGTTTACCTCCGTCTTGCCATTTCAACCTTGTCAATTCTTGTTGCTGTTGTGAGTTTTATAACTGTATTGCTGTAATAACTGACAGCATAGGAGTAAAAGATGATAATACAGCTTAAAATTTAGTTGGCATTTAGAAACCGCACACATTTTACTCTCATGGTTGAGAAACCTCCTGATTGCACTTGAGCCTGTGAATTTTCCATCCATTATTCCATATGAAAGTTGCATAGGCTATTACTGAAAATAGCCCGTCTCAGTTACAAGCTGCATGCTTAAGAAAAGACAGGCTAGAGAAATCTTAGCTAAATTGGCCTGGAAAAATACACCAGGATATATGCAGCTTAAAAGATTTGTGTTCAATATTAAAAGCAGCGTAAGTGCTTTAACTCAAAACTATTAGAGAACATGATTGCCTGTGACTTCGCTGTGTACATGTGCTTTGTTCCAATTCAGTGGCTGTGGACATCCATAAAGACGTGGCTGACCATTTTCCCAGTGAGCCCTGCTGATTGTCCTCTGAAGTGAATTAATTTCCCACCAAGATGTTATGATTCCTGACTGAGTGGTCTGGCATCCAGCTGAGAATGAATGCTTCTTTATCAAGATGTGGTTACGGCGATGCACTAAATCTGCATAAATAAAAGCACTTTACCAGCACGATCGGCTGATTTCTTGTGGTGCTGCAGTTATTCAATTAATCAATTTACACAAGCTGTTGTTTTCGATTTTTATAAACAAATCGTTATTAAGTGCATTATGTTTTGTTTACTGTGTCATTCTGAACATAGTCTCGCATCTGCTGGACTTATATTTCTAAAGGAACGAGGGTGGAAAGACATTCCTCCAAAATCTCAGTGCATCAAGAACATGGTAGAATATGATAGAGCTTGCTGGGCTCAAAGGATATTTAATATCCATAATATTGATTACTTATGTAACTGGTGATTTTTGCTTAAAATTAATTAACTGCATTGGAGGGAAGGAGGGGGTTCTGAAACCACATTTCAACCATGTCGTTGACTCCTGTGGATTTGAATTTTCTTTTTAACCATTTGTGCTGTTAACCTGTCTTCAGTGTCCACCATCTTTAAATTTGGAGAGTGGTCCGTGAGGATTTAAGGTGCAAGGTTCTCATTCTGTGTTCCCAATGAGGATCCAGTTTGTCCCCTGGGAACGTAATTGTAGAAATTCATACAGACATCTAAGAAGCATCTGGATGAATACATGAGGGATATGGACTGAGTAAGGGCAGAGTTTTTTTTTAGTTTAGCATCATGATCAGCATGGGCTTGGAGGGCTGAAGGGCCTGTTGCTGTGCTGTACTTTTCTTTGTATGTTCTTTGTAGACACTGTGCAGAACTTTTGAACTATTTCAAATTAATGGTCAGAGAATCTTGTGCAGAGTGTGTCTAAATTTATGATACAAGCTCTCAGCAAGCGAGACTCCCTGCTGGGAATGCAAAATGATAAAATTGTCCCTTTACCCTATGTTCAAACCACAAAGCATTGTAATCTGAACTATATCCATGTATCCTCTGTCGAACCAATTTGAACTATTATTCTTTCAAAGGAGAGTTTCAATATCTGCATCATTGTGTAACTATTTCACATAAGGCTGCAAATGATTGCTGGCATTGGCCAACATACATGTCCAATTTGTGAGTTAAAGAGAGATCATTTAGAAGTAATCCACAAATCTTTACTGTTTAAGGAACATGCTTCAGCGTGCTACCAGTTAGGTTAAGTATTGTTAAGAGGGAAATGCACAATTTCATAATACTCAAGCAGCACACCTGCATTCCTTTCCAAATGTTCAAAAATTGAGCATTGTAGCAAAAACGCATAATCGCTGTGACTACCAAACTGTTGCACTGTAGAGATTCAAGATGATAGGGTGAGATTGTTCTTGGAAAATAGTGCACAAGAGGTGTTTGTGAATCGGCAACCCATTTTACAATGGAAATTAAAAATCAGGTGGAATGTAAAGTAAACATTTGATTTGCTTTTGCCCATTTTGTGTTCTTGCCTGAGTTCAATTGCTGGAGGTAATCCTGGCTGCTGCATTTATTCTCTACACTCTTGGACATATCTGATAATGCACAAGACATACCATCTAGCCCTATTGCTACACTCTCTATTGGGTACACCATCTCTGATACTAATATCCAGATTGATCAAAGATTAGTTCTTGTAGAAGATTGGAATTTAGCAAGAAGGAAGTGATGAAGCCATGTTATTTCCAAAAACTTCCCACAACATCTAAAATCTATATGGTTGTATCAGTGGCTATTAAGGTTATCATGGTTTTCAAACTTCCAGCCAAGCACTGGGGTATGTATGCTACCATCTAGTTTGCTTTCCATGGGTGCTTGAAAGAAGTGAAAGTTGCATTGTTTAGAAAGGCCAACAGACTGGTAGGATCCCAAAAGTGGAGACAGCATTAACAATGAGGGAGTAGCTGCTGAAACACCAGTGCATCAGATAATGAAACGAGATGGATTCCTACGAGCATCCCTAGAGGATGCATCTACAAAGTAAACCGCCGTAAAGCACATCTCCTCTTATTGCACCTTCCTGGGCAGTTTCTCACTTACTGTAAGTTTGGATGTGGTACCTATTAAACTGGGACAAATCTGGATAATCTCTCATTGCAGCTTGGTATTCTACATCATAAAAAAATGAAATTGTTAGCAAAGATGAGTTTCTTGCATGCCTGCTTATGACAGGTGCTTGTCATTGCCTAACAGGACAGTTGGCTTACCGTAGCAGATTTCTTTGAGTCTGATATGTTCCTCCTGATCCTGCAGGTTTGGGAAGCATCATCGATTCTTTCAGTGAATTTCTCCCAAACTCTTCTGGGGGTGAAGAGGGGTGCTGTCAGTTCTACCGTAACCTTGGCTTTTCTGCAGCTGAATTGCAATAAGAACCTTGATCTGTCTTTCCTTTTACAGGAATGCAAATATCTCACATCTGCAGTTGTGATGTTTTTTCCATTTTATGGCTCAGTGTGTTGGTGTTAAAACATATTTTAGCTAAACTCGACAAAATCAGGTGGTCAGCAGCTTTTTGTACAACTCAAAAAACTGGAAGTTACACTCAATTAACTCTCAAATAGTTCACCAGTTGTAATTTCCAGGCAATTGTATGCTTGATGCACCAAACGCAAATCGGATTTTTCTTCTCATTTTTGCTTATTGCTTGTACTATGCACAAGGACATTGTACCTCACTGTCCACTGGCAGAAGCAATAGGCCACGTGTAATGGAAAAAAAAATCAATGTTTTAAAAATGTTTTGTGGCAATTTGCAATGGGTCATTAGATCACTGGTGAACAGCATGAAAGGTAGGAAAAATTAAATTACTGTGGCAAAAAGCTTAGTATCAGGAACATATAACACAAAGGGATATTAACACATATCTTTCACAGCCTGCCTTACTCGATTAACAAAATTGCAGTTCATCATTACGTGATATTTATGAAAAGTGTAAATCAGCAGTCCTGATTGCAATTAAAAATGTGTTTAATTGTGTTGGAACACTGCGATTTAGCACAAGTTGCAGAAGAAAGGTGGTATTGAGTTATGTTGGCACTTGTTTTTTTTCTACATTACATCAGTAATAACATTTTTAAAAACTTCGCTGGCTGTGAAACATTGGGGCATTTTGTGATCCCACGTAAAAATCATAGGGTGGGATTTTCCAGCCTTGCCCGCCCCGAAACTGGAAAATCCTGCCCGAGGTCAATGTACCTTTCCCTGGTCCTCCCCTTACGCGCTCTGATTCCTGTGGCAGACGGGATAGTAAATTTCGCCCCATAGAATCATAGGATCCCAACAGCGCAGAAGAAACCCTACAACTCATTGACTTTACATTGACACGTATGAAATACCTGACCTCCCATCTAATCCCATTTACCAGTACTTGGCCCATACCTTGGAATGTTATGGCATGTGAACTATTTTTTTCTGCTAGGGATAGAGGGATGTGGAAGAGTTGAAGATTTCCTTTTGGGTGTGGGAATACTGGGTTAAAGGTTGAAATAGATTTTCTTGTGATTCAGCACAGAGGAGAAAGCCAGAGTTGATCGGCTAGTTGGGGGTGGTGGGAAAAGAACAGTAAGAGGAAGAGGGAGAGGGGAGATAAAGATAAGGTGTGCAGAGTGGAGCTGTCCCATTGCAAGGAAAGAGTGATAGTGGGGAAGGAATGATAGTTGCAGAGTAGCAGTTTAAACCTCAAACAGTGATCTGAGGTTGAATTATCATCCCAGTCTGGGGCGAGAGGGTGGGTGTGTAATTTATATCACAGGCCAGCATGCTAGTTCCTTTGACGTCATTTAGCCATGGTCCATTTTTCTGGAGGCAGGATTTGAGCAGAAGGATGACCCATCCGTAAATGGCAGGCAATCAATTAAGGCAAGTTACAGGCCCATTAAGGCTCCCAGATAAATTGATGCAGGTGTACATGAATTTCTTGTTGTGATTGGACTCTGGAATTTAATTGATGGGTGAAGATTCCAGGCAGTTGATGAAAACACCCTAGTTGCTGTGCTCAGCGTGCCACATGTATGCAGTCAGCAGAATCCTGTATATTTGGGGTCCTAGTCAGATAGGTTATGAGTGTCCACTCATTCTATCTATGAACATTTAGAGGGGAAGTTTACTTATCACCCAGTTCTGCTGAACAATCCATCTGTCACCTACCTTATTTCTGTGTAACTAGGCAATGGCCTAGTGGTATTATCACTAGACCATTCATCCAGAAACTCAGCCAGTGCTCTGGGGACCAGGTTCTAATCCCATCATGGGATGGTGGAATTTGAATTCAGTAATCTGGAATTAAGAATCTACTGATGAACATGAAACCATTGATTGTCGGAAAAACCCATCTTGTCACTAATGTTCTTTAGGGAAGGAAATCTGCTGTCCTTAGCTGGTCTGGCCTACTCCATAGGCTCCAGAGCCAAAGCAACATTGTTGACTCATAACTGCTGTCTGAACAGGGGCAAATAAGAATGGGCAATACTTGCTGACCAGCCAGTGATGCCCATGTTCTATGAATGAATGGCCCATGCTCCAGTGGTACTCTAGAAGAAATCAGTAGCAAAGTAATGAGGGATAGTGGTGACAGTCACAACCACTGGCAATGGGTGAATACCACATCCGATCGGTAGCAGGTTTCCTAGAAAGCTTCAGGTATCTCTGACCCATGACAAGCTCAGCCTGATATTCTGAGAAGTCAAGGAAGCTGAGTCTCTGTCTGTGCAGCACATTATGTAAGTCCCCTGTGCCGTCTACCTCCTGTTCCATGGTTATCTGGCTTATCGTTGTTATGGTGAGTAGTGGCCTTCCTCATCTGACAGATGACACGATGGCACAGTGGTTAGCATTGCTGCTTCACAGCACCAGGGATCTGGATTCAATTTCGGCCTCAAGTGACTGTGTGGAGTTTACATGTTCTCCTTGTGTCCACATGGTTTACCTCTGGATTTGCTCTGGTATCCTCCCACAGTCCAAAGATGTGTGTGTTAGATTGATTAGTCATACTAAATTGTCCCTTTAATGGCAGGAGGATGAGCAGGGTAAATACATGGTGTTATGGGGATAGGGCCTAGGTTGTCAATGCAGGCTCGATGGGCTGAATGGCCTCCTTCTGCACTGTACGGATTCTATAATTCTATGATGTCTTATGGAAAACATCCAAGGCATCTCCCATTCTAATGGTGCCTGACGGTCTTTAATGCCAACTCTGCTTAAAAAAAAAAGGGTTTGTGAGAGCGAATTGAAGAAGAAGATGCAAGAATTGAGCACTCCATGTTTGGACTGTCTCAGGTTGACTGACTCTCATGGCAGCACGGTGGCACAGTGGTTAGCATTGCTGCCTCATAGTGCCTGGGACCTAGTTTCAATTCCGGCCTTGGGTCACTGCCTATGTGGAGTTTGCACGTTCTTCCTGTGTCCACATGGGTTTCCTCCAGGCGCTCCTGCTTTCTCCCACACTCCAAAGATGTGAAGGTTGATTGGCTATGCTAAATTGACCCTTGTGTCAGGAGATTAGCAGGGTAAATATGAGGGGTTACGGGAATAGTGCCTGGGTGGGATTGTGGTCAGTGCAGACTCAATGGGCTGAATGGCCTCCTTCTGCACTGTAGGGGTTCTATGATTCTATGATATGCAGCTCCAATTCACCCTAATCTACTGGTCATTTTCCACAGGACTGGAACACAAGGGCTGGGGTCATTAAATTTAAAGGTCAGTGAAATTCAATTTAAAAAGACTTAATTAACATCACATAAGGATGTTAATTGCTGTGATAACTACTTGCTCGTCTGCGATAATTATGATCATGGCTGCAGTGAGTAGGTTATTCACATGGATCTAAACGCATCTCCATGAAAACCTGAGGTAGCTGCCTTGGAGTCAGCTCATGGTTGCAATCCAAAAATCAATTATTTTAAGTATCCACCCCTTCTTGAGGGTTAAAATTCCCTTAGGTCTGTTTCTCTTGCTGGCTATCTGGCTCCTTCCTCGTGGCTATGACTAATCAGAACATACTTTCAAGGGCACTTGGCTGAAATAAAATTTTAAGATTTCAATATTCATTCACTTTCAAAAGTCTTTAGTTAGAAATAAAGAAACTCCTATAGGCTTTCAATTTGTGGGAGCATTGAGTCACGGGCTTTACTGCAATTTAGGAACCTATACTGATGCATGCTGGAGAATCTCTGAAAACTGCTCGGACGGGATTTTCCGGTTGCCCGCCTCTCAAGACCAGAAAGTCTCGCCCAAGCTCAACAGCCCTTTGTGAAATGGTAAGTACCCTACTGTGATAATGGATGGTTATGAAATCGGTCATGCAGCACAAATCCAGTGGTGGAAACCTGCAGACATCTGTCAAGAGACAGAATGAAATAGCAAGCAATCATTTTTTTAAAAACACTTCAGACTTTTTTTCACAAAGAAAATGCCTTGACAGCTTCCTTTGACAGGTCTCTGTGACAGATGTTTCTGCCAATTTGGGCAGGTGATTTGATAGGTCTGCTGACAGTTCAAATGAGCTTGACATTATTGAGGTTATGCACTTTTTATACATGTTCATGCCGACTTTTAACATTTCCAAAGGACACTTGACCTACCCCAAAGAGCGCCTAGGGTCCACTTAAGAGCACCTAGGTTCCCAAAAAAAAGTCTCAGCACTTAATCCAAAAGGGTATCATATCTTTCCACTTGCTTTTCCTCTTACATGTTAATGACCATTGGCTATCCAAATGAATTCACAAAGTTCAGTCCTGCTTTTACCTAGCCTAATCTTCAGGTGTCAGGGTTCACACTCCTGGCCGAACAAAAGTGGATGCGGCTGATGATTTAAATATCCAGCTGCCTCGGCAAACCACACATGCAGAAACTCACCCCACCTGCATAAAAACGGAAACTGCCTTGTTTGGGAGTGGGGAATGGGATTTGTGATTTTCAGGCATTTGTTACTTTCTATGTACATGATGGAGATCTGTTTTTTAATTTATTCTGGGATGTGGGCATCACTGGCTGGCCAGCATTTATTGCTCATCCCTTTTTAACAGTACACCACATTGCTGAGACACTGGGAGCCACATATAGGCCAGACCAGATAAGAACGGCAGATTTTCTTCCCTAAAGGACATTGGAGAACCAGATGATTTTTTTTCCGTCAATTGGCAATGGTTTCATGGTCATCAGTCGATTCTTAATTACGGATAATTTTTACTGAGTTCAAATTCCACCATCTGCCGTCGTGTGATTCAAACACCCCAGAACGTTAGCTGAGTTTCTGGATTAATAGTTTAGTGATAATACCACTAGACCATTGCCTCCCCTTTCTGTTACGTCAAGTGAAAACCCAGGCACTTGAAACAGTGACTGTGATTCTCCCAAAAGTGTTGAATTAGCGGGAAAACTGTTCTAGATCCTGACTGTTTTCTCAGTTCAGCTTCTCACCTGTGCACTGAAGAGGTCCCAGTTGTGAATATCATTAAAAACCCAGGGGGCGGGGCTGATTCGCACCAGAGTTTGATAGTTCTGGAACTCTGCGCATGCACAGTGGCCCTAAACTGTCAACCTCCAGTTTGCTGGCCAGCCCAATCGCTGACCATCCTGGGTCCACCGCAGTGCTGCCTCTCCAGCACCCCTGCCACAGCCTGAACTCGACCTTCACAGCAGTTCCCTGGCCAACCCTGACATCCCCCCTGTCCTGGAGCGTCCCAACATCCAGGCCCCACCCTCCAGCAGCAGCGATCTCCTAATCCCGGCAGGCCCCCCCACCCCCGTCCCACAGCCCACCTCAATTGCTGCTCTCCCTCCATCCCAGACCAATTCTACCTACAGAGTGGCAGTGGGACCCCCACCGATTTACCCCTAGGCCCTGCCATAATAGGCCCCACTCCCTTGGCACTGCCCAGTGCCAGGTGGGCAGTGCTAAAGTGCCCTCTGAGCCTGGGCAGTTTGCCTCTTGGGCAGTGCCAGAGAAGCACAGGCTGGCACTACCAGGATGCCCAAGCCCAGGGGTACCACCGCCCACTGCCCTACCCCCCTGGGGAGCCCTGATTGCCCCGCCTTCATTCTAGCAGGGCCTCCCACTAGTTCCTCGAATGTGGGGAGCTAGTCTGAATCCTGCCGGAATGAAGTACTCCTGGTGGGGTGGGAAATTCAATCAGGACTTGAAAGGTCCCAATAATTACCCTTTAAATGCATATTTAAAACAGATTACTTGATTTACCTGCCTTCCCACTGGTTTCCAGCGTGGTTTGGCTGGCGATTGTTCACCGGCTCTGGGAGATGCGCATATTCAAATCCCTGTTCAAGGCCAGAGAAACATGTCTCCCACAGTGCCCAGACAGAAAAGTTGCAGGTCGCAATGGGAGAATCGTGACCAAAATTTCTAAGAAAAGGATGGCTGACATTTTTCTCGAATGCAGTTTTGATGGTTTAATGGTTTTTCCCCATTGGTACATCTGGTCATTCGAGATTGATTGTTTCCATAACTCTTCCTGGTCCCACAAAATTATTGCCAACAAATTTTTGAGCCTTTTCGGGAGTTGAATATAAAATTGCTAATTAAGCTGCTTGTGCCCTGATACCAATAGTTTACCTGGCATATACTCCTTTCATTTGTACCCGAAAATTAGAAGTGTTTTGTTAGATAATGTCCAGTGGAAAAATACATGGGAATAATTTATATTTTTGGGACAGACTGTGGCCTTGACTTTGAAACTTAAATCATATTTTTATGAAGTGTGAAATTAATGAGAAATTTCACATATTGAAGAAAAATGACTGAATTGTTTTCATACAACCTTTTGACTGATTCAATTCATTCATCTATGAAATGTAATGCTAAATACTGATGTGTTTTTCCCATTATAAGTATTAGCACAGGAAGAAGAGCTAATGTGCGCAGAAAGTGCCTGTCTACAAATTAATATAATATATTGAGAATGCTAGTCCAGTGATTATGATACTGGACTAGTAACTCAGATGACATGAGTTCAAATCCCACCATGACAATTTGTGTAACTAGCATTAAAACTGTCAAATTGCCATGAGAAAACAACTAAAATTCTTCAGGGAAGGAAATATGCAATAAATGTTGCCTTACTGGCATTATCCACATCCGGCAAATAAAGAGTACCTCATTCAGTGTAGTAACTTCTACAGCACATCATTCCCTTGTGACTTCTGCAACAGGGAAGGACAAGAACAGCGATGTCGTGGGAACACCATAATCTCCAAGACATATGCCATGATAAACTTGCACATATAATACCGTTCCTTCATCATCATTTGAATCAATGACCTGGAATTCCCCACTTCACACCATTGTGGGATTACCATCAACTCAAGCACTGCAATAGTTCAAAGTGAGGTCTCAGCAAAACCTCAGTGTAAGAGGGGATGGACAATAAATGAGCCTTTGAGAACCACACCCAGGAGCAATTGTAGCTAAATAATATGTGGCAGTCAATTAAGACCCCATTGGTATTTAGGAATTTCCAGTTAATTTTTCTTAAAAGTTATTTGCATATTTTCAACCATCAATGTTTCTAAATTCCCTTGCTATTTTTGGAATTAGCCATCCCTATTTGTTGTTGGTAAGTAAAGATTAATAATTGATTAATTCCCAGAATATAGCTCTTGACTGTATCAAATCATATATATGACTGTTGATATATGTTGAGGCTTTCCAGTTATTCAGTATCGACTGAAGAGCAATCGTTTAACCTGCAACTTGATTTACCCCAGCTAGTTTGTCTTTTCTTGAACTGGTGGCAACTGATTTGCTACTCAAGCATCCCAAATAAATATTTTATTAATTATGTCCAGTTATCTGTCTTTATGTATATATTCCCTGAAATATGTATTATGTAATTCCAAAAGGAAAACATTGCGGGAAGGAGACATTTTTCTATCCCCTAGACAAAGGTACATGCCTTGTTTATTTTTAAAAATTAACAAATTTTATGCCGTGAACATGCTTGCCTGGTTCATGAATTAAGGTCATCAGCATGATTAAGAGATGTTGTAAAAGTACTTTTTATTGGCATAATTTGTTTTAATTTGTACTGTGTACCCATCGAAGAATTATGTTGGGCATTTGTGTTGCAAGATGCTAGTATTTTGTAAATAAATTAAGTTCTGTATCTTTCTTATTGGCATCCCCTTGGGTGAGTTTGGAAAACATATGGGGAAAATCACAAGTGATTCTTGTGCTTTTACCAAGCCTCCCCTCTTCCTCAGGCCTCCCTTGTACATACCATTTCCATGTAAACATCTTCAGTTCCTCTTCTGTTATTAATATTAGTCATAAAGCATTATATTGTGAGTCGGAAGGCAAAAATTACCTTACTATGTAACATCTATCTTTTCCCCTGGGCTCCATTGTGTGTTTTATTTTCCTACATTTTGAGGATTAGCTCAATATTTATATTATATGGAAAGACATTGCCTGTAACTGATATCTCCTCAGAATATGACTTCCCCTGCAATCCACACCACACTAGCCCCTTGTCTTGTCTTGTGAGTAAGGGTTTCCTGATCTGTGCAACTTTTTCATGCAGGTAAATATGAAAAGAGCTAATTTAAAATGTACCAAAGACCATAAACAACATTATCACGTGCAAACCTTGATGAAGTAAAGGAGAGGATAGGTGATGATGGTATGGTTGATGTTGTGTTTATGAATGTTTAAATGACTTTTGAACAAACAGTAACATTGAATGTTTGACTGTTTTTCGGATTGGACAGAAGTATGCAGTGATGTACCCAAGGAGTCAGTGTTCGAACCATTTGCTTTCCCTTTTATATTTTAGTGAGGTAGATTTAGATATCCAGGACATAATTCCAATGCATACAAATGACATAAGACTCAGAACTGTAGTTAACAGTGGGAAAGATAGTGACAGATTTCAGCATGTAGACAGATCAGTGAAATGAGCAGAAATATGGTAGATTAGATTTTTGCACAGAAATGTGAAGTGATTCAGTTTGATAGAAAGAATGAGGACAGGCAATGTAAATTAAATGGAGCAATTCTGAAAAAGGTTCAGAAATAAAGAGACCTTGGGGTACAGATGGGAGAACTCCTAATAAAGGAAGACAAAAGCAAACAAGTTACAATTAACCTTTTGTACTGGTTAGGCTCCAGATGGAATCTTGAGGCCAGTCCTGAGTACCACATCTTAGGAAGAATGTCAAAATCTTAGGGTGAAGAAGAGACCTACTAGAATCAAAAGACCAAGGCTTCAGTTCCATGGAGAGACTTGAGAATTTGGAGATTTGATCCTGAAGGGTTTTGAATGCATATTAAAGAGAATCAGATTCCAGTGGCAGGACAATTGGTAACCAGATACCACAGATTAACCAGGTAATTGGCAAAAGAAACCAATGAGAGATCAGGAAAGAAAGACTATTCAGTGAGTTGTTATGGTATGGAATACACCGCTGACAGAATGTTGGAAGCAGATTCAAAATAATTATCAAAAGGGAATTTGAATCATAGAACCTACAATGCAGAAGAGGCCATTGAGCCCATCGAGCTTGCACCGACAATAATCCCACCTAGGCCCTATCCCTGTAACCTCATGTATTTACCCTGCTAACCTCAGACACTTTAGCATGGCCAATCAACCTGACCTGCGCATCTTTAGACTGTGGGAGGAAACTGGAGAAACCGGAAGAAACCAAAGCAGACATGGGGAGAGCATATAAACTCCACGCAGACAGTCACCCAAAGCTGGAATTGAATCCGGGTCCCTGGCACTGAGGCAGCAGTGCTAACCACTGTGCCACCATGTCAGCCTTGTGAATTGGATAAATTCTTGGAAAAGAGAAAGCATTGTGGTGTTATGGGGAAAGAGGGACTAATTGGATAACTCCTTCTAAGGGCCAGCACATACAAGATGGGTGAATGCCTTTTTCTATGCTGTATCATTCTTTGACTGCGTAAGATATAACTGTGAGGAACATTCTGCTGCGGTAGAATTTGCCATCTGTTATGCAATCCATTTACTGGTATTGGTGGGCTCAAAGTATTTTTGGAAACATGGCCTGACAATGCAGAAGATAATTAGCATGTCTGTATTTTTACAGAGATCAGTTGTTGAAAAAGTGAATTTTTCCCTCTGTGTTGCTATACCTAGTCTACAATGAAGTTTCATAATTGGTTATTTTGTTATTTGTATTTAAACTTTTCTGATGTGCAATCCAGAAAATATCCTTCCTCATCTTTGTTGAGGTTGGGGTCATAGATGAAAATCTGAAAGACGTGCTGGTTAGGTGCATTGACCATGCTAAATTTTCCCTCAATGTACCCGAACAGATGCTGGAGTGTGGCGACTAGGGGATTTTCACAGTAACTTCATTGCATTGTAAATGTAAGCCAACTTGTGACACGAATAAATAGACTTTAAAAAGCCGAGTTGGCCTTGCATTATGGTTGTGATCAGCTCACTTCACTCATACATGGGCAAATGATGTCCATATACAAACACTGCTTCAATAGCCATCTTCACAATAAGCTTTATGAATCAACCCAACAATTTGTGCCATAATGACACAACACAGTGGTTTTGTTCCATGACTTTTGCATATTTAAAATTGAAGTTCCTCATCCCTCCATTTAAAAGAATACAACAACAAAGATAGGGAATAACGATCATGGATGGTTAACACATATTAGCTGTTAGTCTCAGATTTCCTGTTTGTCATAGATTCATCTCTTGACATTAATACTGATGGAGAATTGTAATCTCCAGAAGGTGAAAGGAGGGTTACATAATATCAATATCAATTTATCTTTCACGGTTTGGTTACTTATGGGGATAGCCTGATAGCCAAGACTGGAAACGATTGAATTAATCCTAAAAGGATACCTTGAACAGCAATCAAAACATTTCAAAAAATGTTTGAGTGTCACAAGTAGGCCTACATTAACACTGCAATGATGTTACAGTGAAAATCCCTTAGTCGCCATACTCTGGTGCCTGTTTGGGGTACACTGAGGGAGAATTTAGCATAGCCAATGCATCTAATCAGTACGTCTTTCAGACTATGGGAGGAAACTGGAGTACCCAGAGGAAACCCATGCAGACACGGGGAGAAAGTGCAGATTCTGCACAGAGAGTGATCCAAGGTGGGAATAGAACCTGGATCCCTGTGAGGCAGCAACCACTCTCTCACCCGAGGCGCTGCTGAGTACAGAAGGACTGCCAATCTCTGATTGGCTGGCAGCTCTTGGCATGACTGTCTCCTACCTCCAAGGTCCTTGAGTCCAGGGGAAGGCCTACAGCTGGCCTGTTAATATCTGAGAGGCACAAGATGCAGCAAACCTTCCCAGAAAAGGTGATTCAGGGCACTCACTGACACTCCAGCTGGCATCCGAGGTCCCAGTCACTACCACAAGATTCTGCATATTGTGTTTGGCATCCAATGTCAAAGGGTTCATCAAAATCATTGAGTCAGTTTGGCTATGGTGTTATTGCAAGAATTCCATTTTTTTAAAAAAATATTCAATCATGATTTATGGACATTGTTTGTCAGGAACAACATTTATTGTCCATCTGTAGTTACCCATGAGAAGGTGGTGGTGAGCTGCCTTCTTGAACCAGTGCAATCCATGTGGTGTAATTACATCCACAGGGCTGTTAGAGAGGGATCCGAGGCTTACACCCCAGCGACAGTGAAGAAATGGTGATATATTTGCAACTCAGGATGGTGAATGGCTTGGACGAAAATGTGCAAATGGTAATGTCCTGTGCATGTGCTGCCATTGTCCTTTTAGGTAATGGAGGTCACAGCTTTGGAAGTTGCTATCATAGGAGGCTTGGTGAATTGCTGCAGTGCGTTTTGTAGGTACCACACAGCATTGTCAATGTGTGTCAGTTGTGGAGGGAGTGAGTGTTTAAGGTGGTAGCTGGGATGCCAATTAAATGGGCTGCTTTGTTCCAGTTCAGATTTGACACTTTCTGTTTCAGAACCTTCTCTCCAAAGCACGTTGTCTCCCTCTCCATCCATTGAATTGGATACTCCATAATCCTGAATAATCTGATGACAATTTGTGCTTGACTAACACCCTATGATTTCATGATGAAACCACAAAAAACAACAGGCAGGCCAGCATACATATTTAAGCCATCAACCATCCAGCTATTCCATTCAGCGTGAACAAGATCGTTGAATTACTTTGTTGGAGGCACCTATCTAAAGATTGAACTGCGGACATCACGCTTCCTGGTATAACCGCAAGGTGAGTGTTATTTCTTTGCAACTTTCTCCTGATTTTTTTCAGTTATATGGGACCTGAATGTGTCCCACATTAAAAAGCTCAGTTCTTTGAGTAGGCCACCATTATTCTGCACATTATCAATCCACAACCTCACCTCCTCCTCGTCCTGCACCCTTATGCACTAATGTCTATGCAGGGACCTTGACAATCACCATAGGCTTTACTTTTGACCGTGCGTTCTGGCATCATGGTAAATCTTGCCCTCTAGATTTCACCTGTTTTTGAATCTTTCCACTCCACAGTTTGGCTGCTGGGCTTATCAAAATTCATGGGCATTTCATCCACATTGCTGATGTGATTTAATGAGTACTCATGTTTTTTGCTGCAGTCTGATGATGAATCACTGGAAGCAATTAATTTTGGCACCAAGGTGTTTTGATAATCTCTGAGTGATCTTGGTCTTCTGCCATAACACAAGGCATTTCTCAGTGCATAAAGCAGCTACACCAACTAGCTATGCTCTGAAAAATTTGCTGGATTCAGTGTTTGATTTGATCCATTTAAGGGGGCAAAGTGTGTATATACGTATTGCCTTTCTGGTGATGATGTAACCATTTCCGTACATGCTTTTGCCATGCCCAGTAAAGGTACGTCATACTCATAACTTCACCCACAGACTGAGCTGGTATGGAAGCTTCTGGAACCATCTTTTATTTGTTTAAAATGGTGAAGATGACTGCCAAGGGACAGAGGCAGATTTATAATGAAACACACCATGCCGAGGCACAGGGCCCTGATCGATGGGGGAGGGGGTGGGGGGTCCTCTGCTGGTCAGTGCCTGTGGGCACCGATCAGAGCCTGATAACTCTGCATTTGCTGATAGGCTCATTTGTATTTGTTGAGCCTATCATCAGGCAATGCAGAACAACATCAGACTCTGGTCAAGACCCCTTAAAACAGAAGAGCAGACTGGTCCGAATGTTGAGATGTGGCAGAATTTTCCCATTCCACTCACCACGGGAATCGTAGCGGGTGAGACACGGACCATGGAAAGGTCTGTTGGCCTCAGGTGGGATTTTCCAGTACTGGGGTGAGCACAGCTGAAACATCCCGCCCACCATCCAACTGTTGTTTATCTTTTGAGTAAGAAGGTGCAACAGCGAACTGAGGCGAGCCAGCCATTCAACAGCCATGGAGTATTGAGGGGAATGAGCGAGCGGGCGACTCACCACAGCCAGGGCTGAGGGCAGGCCAGCCAGAAACAGAGAGCCACTAGGCACTGAATCAAGCCTTACCAGCACCAGCTGACAGTGAGAGAGGCCGCAGGCTGATTTTGAATGGGGATGAGAAAAAAAATCAGCCATGATTGAATGGCAGAGCAGATTCGATGGGCCAAATGGCCCTAATTCTGCTCCTATGTCTTATGATCTTGAAGGCCTTAGGTGAATTTGTGAGAATGGGAGTGGGTGCGGACTGTGAGGGGATGAGGGTAGTGGGGTAGAGTGTAAAGGGAGGAGAGTGTGTGAAGAGGGATGAGGGGTAGCTGGGGTTGTAGATTTGCAGGGAGGGCCTGGTTGTATTTCAGAGGGAGGGGGAATTTGCAAGGGGGGAATGGGCAGGAGGAGAGTATACCAAGTGTTATTTGAAATCCAAAATCACAACTTCATGACTAAGATACACATCACAATATTGGTCATCTTTACCATCATTCTGACTAGAAGTAGGCTTGGATTTCAGTTTAGCAATTATTCCTAGAGGCGTGTTTTTATCAGTGAAAAAACATTAAAGCAGTTAATGAGTGATCGGTTTATGTATTTCTGTGGCTTGCGCCTTTGTGTTCTGTAAGGTGAGGTGGGTGGGGTCAGGAGGAGTGTGATGTCATGGGGCGTCCAGAAATGGTGAGCGCAGGATCTCAGAAAGTGAGAATCTGCTAAAGGAGTCCGGTGATGTTTGCTTATCCAACACAGACTATCAAGATTCCAGAAAGTTCCAAATTGAATAGTCCTGGTTTGGGGGTAAGAGAGCTGGTTTAAGTGGAAGGGAGCAGGTTGCAGCAGGAGTTTGGGGTGGGGGATCCTGGGAATAATGAGAGGTCGGAGCCATCCCAGTGTGATTCGTGAGAATGGGAAAAAACAACCCTTCCAATAGGCCTTTTTGAGAGGCCCCGGAAGGAGATGTTAATGTCTCTGTTTCAGAGCAAATATCATTAACTTGTCAGATGAGTGGGAATTCTGTAAATGTTGCCTCATAACTGTCCCTGGATTGGATGGTCCATCATGTGCTTTCCATTGGAAGAAACTGTCACTATTGCTACTTATCGAGGGTGTTTTCTACTGCAGTACAGTATGCGTTGGGAAGCCATAGTCACTGGTGACCATGGAGCAGCCGGGACTCTGGTGGAGGACCAGGGAGGTGGAAGAAGATGAGGGTGCTGAGAAATTATCGGTACCTTCACCCTTATCAGTGACATCTACAGCTCTGGGTTGGGCTTCAGGTGGGGATGATGGAGCTGTCTGTTGGTGCACAACAGTCATCTGAGACCAGCCACAAGCTCCTCATGGCCGTATAGACTGAGAAATGAGCAGCCTGTCCCCACTTCTGCCAATTTTGTCAAAGTCAAACTCACTGCTATTGATATTCTCCTTTGTCAGGGCTCATTAACCTAAGTGATATTTTTAATTCATTCATGAGATGTGGGCATCACTGGCTGGGCCAACATTTATTGTCCATGCCTAACTGCCCTTGAAAAGGTAGTGAGCTGTCTTCTTGAGCTGCTGCTGTCCATGTGGTGTAGATACATCCATAATGCTGTTAGGGAGGGCATTCCAGGGCTTTAACCCAGTGACACAGTGAGGGAATGGTCAGGATGTGAGTGACTTGGAGGGGAACTTGTAGGTGGTGGTGTTCCCATATACCTGCTGCCCTTGTCATTCTACAAGGTAACGAGTGCAGGTTTGGAAGGTGCTGTCGAAGGGGGTTTGGTGAGACCCTGCAGTGCATCTTGTAGATGGTATACACTGCTGCTACTGTTCATTGGTTGTGGAAAGAATGAATGTTTGTGAATGGGGTAACAATCAAACAGTCTTAGTCTTGTATGCTGACAAGCTTCCTGGGTATTATTGGAGCTGCACTCATCCAGGAGGGTGAACAGTATTCCATCATAATCCTGGCTTGTGCACACACTTTGGGAAGTCGGGACGTGTATTACTTGCCACAGAGAATACTTAATTTCTGACCTGCTTTCGTAGCCACAGTATTTATGTGGCTAGTCTAGTTCAGTTTCTGATCAATGGTGATCTCCAGGATGTTGATAGTGGAGGATTCAGTAACAGTAATGCCATTTATTCATTGAATCCCTACAGTGCAGAAGGAGGCCATTCGGCCCATTGAGCCTGCACCAACAATAATCCCACCCAGACCCTATTCCCGTAACCCCATGTATTTACCCTGCTAATCCCCCTGACACTAAGGAGCAATTCAGCACGGCCATTCCACCTAACCAGCACATCTTTGGAATGTGGGAGGAAACTGGAGCACTTGGAGGAAACCCACGCAGACATGGGGAGAACGGGCAAACTCCACAAAGACAAGTCACCCGAGGCCGAATCCAGGTCCCTGGCCTTGTGAGGCAACAGTGCTAACCATTGTGCCACCGTGCTGCCCTTAACTTAAATCTGCCATGGTAGAACTTGAACTCAGTTCCCCAGAGCATTACCCTGGACCTCTGGATTACTAGTCCAGTGACAATACCACCATGCCACCACCTCTCCTCATGTTAATATCAACGGATGATGGTTAGACTCTCTCGTGTTGGAGATAGTCATTGCCTGGCACTTGTGTTGCATGAATGTTACTTGTCACTTGTCAACCCAAGTTTCAATATTGTCCGGGTTTTGTTGCGTTTGGATTAGGGCTGCTCCAGTAAGGTGAACTGTTGGAGACGGTTATCTTCCATTTAGAGGTGGGAATTGTCTACCTGCCTCCCAATTTTGTTAACACTCAGGGTGTTCCTGACCTTTGGCAGACCGGAGATGGCTGCACCAGGGTGAAGTGCTGGGGTTTTGGTGTCAGGATGAATCCTTTGGTTTGTCATCACTGTAAGAAAAAAATTTGGAGCTTGGAAGAACTGTGAAAGGGAAAGATGGGCCTGGATTTTCCGGCCCTGTCATTGCAGGGTATGAGCTGGGCCAGACAAAAATCCAACAGGAATAGAAAGTTCCACCCATGATGTTTGATAGAGATGTAGATTAAACTGTGGGGTTTAATCTACCCCACAGTTGGATTTTCTGCCCTTCCCCTGCCTGTGATCAGAGGTGGCTGGGAGCTCAGAGTAATTCACTGGCTGGTGTGCCAGTTCTCTGCCTTATCCTACTTCCAGATCATTTTTGGGTAGACTGGGTGAGAGTGGAGCTACCTGTCCGCATGGGATGATTAGCTGATCAGGCTTGTGAAGAGTTATTTGATGTCAATTAAAGAAGAATGATTTGGATTTTCCAATGGTCTCTCGTTCCCACAGGGGATCAATTTTGGTGCCTGGAGGTAGCCTCCTGCTGACAGGCCAGTAGAACAGTGCTTCTGACAGTACTAGAGACCCTGCTGGGATACAGGAGCAGGCACATGTCACTCTATGGGGGGGCTTCCTCTCTCCCATCCCCCTACTCAATGGGCCTTTTCTGCGCTGTCTGCCTCTATGATACTATGACTCTGGTACTCTGTGTGATGATAATAGTTGCTATGGATATACATATTGATTAAGGAGACTGTTGGAAAGTTTTCTTTTCCTCCAGGCAGTTGGTTTGTCTGGGGAGAATGCTGATCAAGTGCTGGGAAAGTAGGATAATTACTCATGTTCGTCATGTAGTGTTTACTTAGAATAGGGGTCGGGGGGAGTAGTTGTGATAGCAGTGGGGATGCTATTGATGATGGTGCTGGTTGGAGTTGTGTTGACAGTGAATTAAGTCAATAAACTCTCTCCAACAAAAAAAGAGCTGTGTCTTAATTTTAACTTCACTAACTGGCATGGATCTGATTAACACCCAAAAGTTAAGTGTGTCAGGGACCAATTGAATCCAAATATTCTTTATGATGTTGGAAAAATACAATATTGGCAGACTTAGTCATGGTATTTGGACATTGATATATAAAAAGATAGATTACTTACTCTTTGCTGTAATATTTCTTACTTGTTGAATGATTTTTCCTTCACTTATCAAATTTCCTGTTTAGTTTTTTTTCCCCCCTGCTATATTTGATCATTGGTTTAGTAGACAGCACAACTTAAGTCATTTAGTTTGCATTGGAATCCAGCTGACATATTTCTCCTGGTACAGTGTACCGAGCTTCAGTAGATCAATAAAACTTCAGCAATCCTTTCAGTCAATAGATCATAATCAAATTCTTAGCCAAAAGTCTTGCTACTAACTTGTTCAAGCCTAAGACAAAATGTTCATCAAGTCATTATCCTGCCTATTGGTTCTTCGCATTAACCACATTATGAGGTACAAATCTATGGGGATTATTTTGGCATTTTTATACTCCATAACAAAATAAAATTTAAGCATTGTAAGGCTGTGATTAATCACTTAATTAAAAGTTAGAACCAACAGTGTGTTCCTCTTATTTTATTGTACAGGCTGGATTGTGCAGTGCTATTCTAGAGTGTTGTGTGATTGCTCCATGTGTTTAAATCATAATATCAAAGTGTGGTGTGCACTCAAGTTAAATAGACACTCTCTGGATTTAATATATTTACTCTACAGGCACACAAAGATTATGGGGCAATTCTCCCAGTCTGCTGCATTGCTTTTGTACTGCAGCGGGCCAGGAGACTCAAGTGGAGGCTGTTTTGCGGGCTCCCTGCTGGGCGCCATGCCCTCCGCGAACCCCTAGCAGTCGAATTTCTGGCGCCGTCAGCTCTGCATCAGAGATTGGTGCGGAGCTGCATAATTTATGCAAATCCATTATTAACGCATTTCACATATTATTAGCAGGCCCGGAAACCGGAGTTCCGGGCCCGCTAGAATCTCTCCCTCACTGACAGGAGTGTTTCACTCCAGCAGAATTTATTATGGCTCCCCATCTGTGGGGAGATAGTTGCCACACCCCACTGGAGGCACCTAGGAGATTGGGGGTAAAGGGGAAATGTGTCCCCTTGGCATTGCCAGTTTAGCAGTGCTAGCCTGGCACCCTGACACATACTCTGGGGGCAATGCCCAAGGAATGGGGTCTAATGGTGTTGGGGTCTAATGTGGGCATGGCCTCTGGGGGGTGGGGGGAGACCAGGGAGGAGTGGGTGGTACTGCTACCACTCAGCATTCGGACTGAGTGACAGAGGGAGGGAGGTCAGCGACTGATGGGGATGGGAGGGGGGTAGTTGGCCTGCTGGGGGGTGCGGAGGCACAGTCAGGACTGTGGGTGAGGTGGGATTGAGACTACAGGGGAGGGGATGGGGGGGGTGGATCAGGAGATCGAGGCTGCAGGGGTGATGGAGGAGATCGAAGTGGGACGGGGAGGCAGATGAGGCTGGTCGGACATATTTGGGTGGCCAGCAATTGGGCTGATGGGGGTGGTGGGAGGGCCAGCAATTGGAGCAGAGAAGATTGCGGGGAGGTGCAAGGCGCACAAGATTATTATTGACAGAGTGGATAGGGGAGCAGTTGTTCCCCTTAGTTGAAGGGTCAATCATGAGGGGACATCAGTTCAAGGTGAGGGGCAGGAGATTTAAGGGGGATGTGAGGAAAAAAGTTTTTGCCCAGAGGATGGTGGCAATCTGAAATGCACCAACTGGGAGAGTGGTGGAAACAGGATGCCTCACATCCTTTAAAAAGTATCTGGATGGGCACCTGGCGCATCATAACATTCAGGGCCATCAGTCAAGTGCTGGCAGATGGGATTAGGTGGGAGTTCAGATGTTTCTAATGTGTTAGAGTGGAGTTGATGGGCTGAAGGGACTCTTCTGAGCTCTATGATTCTATTCTACCTGATGCTAGCCATCTTAATGGCTTCCTGTTTTAGACCTTTAAAAACCAGCAGTGTTTTTTAGTCAATAAACACATAGAGCATTAAAAATAATAAAGCACGATTTAGCTTTGCAAGCTGGGAGAAAAGAATCAACTCAGCCACCACAATTTGTATTTGTTTAGCAGCTTTAACTCGTAAAACAATTTGGTATTGCATCCTGATTGGGTAATTGTTGGCTCCCAGAAACTTCGAATAGCAATATTCAGACAATTCCTTCTGTTTAAGATTTAACTTAAAACTCATATAGACATTAGACTCACTAATTCTGACATAAACATTTTTTATATCATTTATAGTCTTTTAAATATTAAATAAATTTTTAACAGGGTGCATAGATTTACAAAGGCCCAAGTTTTGTGGTATATATGACTGAAAATATTAGTATTCACTCATTGTAACTCTGAAATTGATCGCAAATTCTGTAATATTCACACGCACAGTTAAATGTGAAAATCCTGGAGTTATTATCAGTGAATCTATGTTTCCCCATGATGTGGAGATGTCAGTATTGGGCTGGGGTGGGCACAGTAAAAAAGCTCACAATACCAAGTTAAAGTCCAATATCAACTCACCTGATGAAGGGGCAGCACTCCGAAAGCTTGTGATTCCAAATGAACCTGTTGGACTTTAACCTGATGTTGTGAGACTTCTTACTATGTTTCTCCAAAGGACACACTACAGAAATCCCCACAGACAGCTGTCAAGTAGAGATCATTGAAGAAAGGGGAACTTGTCCTTTTATGCTGTTTATGTAAAAACTTTTATACCTGCTGAATGGGGAATAACCGGGTTTTCAGTAGTGTGCTAAGTTCCTAATTAGTGCTGACAATCCTCTCTGGCCTTGGAAAACTAATTTTATATTTCTGGAATTTCAAATTCAACTTTTTCATTTTTTGTTAGTTGTTAGTGAGGCACTGCAACTTCTACTTTACTCTCCTGTGTACGTCCCAATCATACATTTCACAATCAGCAACTTAGTTATAAAGTGAAGGATAGGCTGCTTACACTGCTTGATCACAGCATTGTTGTTGGGTGCCTGGCATTCCCATGGTTTTGGCACTAGATGTTGGGAAAGAGGAAATCCATGCTGTATCGTTGAATCTCTACAGTACAAAAGGAGGCCATTCGGGTCTGTACTGACCAGAATCTCTCGCATGCCCCAGAACCCTAATCCCAAACATTTAATCCCCCTGACACTAAGGGTCAATTTAGCATGGACAATCAACCTGACCCAAAGGAAACCCACATAGACATGGGATAATGTGCAAACTCCACTTAGTCACCTGAGACCGGGATTGAACCTGGGTCCTTGGTGCTGTGAGGCAGCAGTGCAAACCACTGTACCGCTGTGCTGCCCACCATACTGTAAAAATTGCTAGATCTTCATGGACAGCTTTTAACAAAGTTGGGTGAATGAATATCCTGATTTTGACACTGGCCATGAAACCAAGTTCTGCAATGTACTGTCCAGAAACAGATCATCTGGCCCAAACAATCCACACTGGTGCTTATATGCTCCATATGAACCTTCTTCCATTGCTCTTCATCAATGAGAACACCATGTTTTTTTTCTCCCTCTTGTGTTTATTCTTGGCAGATGCTTGTGAATGTTAAAAAGTAGAAAGACATCAAGAAATGCACCATAAACCTGATAGAAAATGTGCTGACTAGATTCTATGAATATTTGAGGTGTTTTTGGTTTCCTTTGTTTGATCCATTCTTGTCAGGTAATCAAATTTGCTTTGAGGTAGATTGCTGAATGGCTGTGGCTTTCATTCCTTTGAGATTAATTTTACAGGCGGCATGATAGTTAGCAGTGCTGCCTCATAGCAGCAGGGACCTGGGTTTGATTCGCAGCTTGGGTCACTGTCTGGGTGGGTTTCCTTTTGCTTGCTCTGGTTTCCCCCCACAGTCTGAAAGACCTGCTGGTTAGGTGTATTGTCCATGCTAAAATTCTCCCTCAGTGTGCCCAAGCAGGTGACCAATGTGGTAACTAAGGGATTTTCGCAGTAACTAATTGCAGGTTTAATGTAAGCCTACTTGCAACTTAAACTTTAATTTTAATTTAGCATAATGGCATAAGGCCTCTTTTAACATGGGCATGGCTATGACTGTAGCACCTTGCAGATGGTAATTTTTACATTGCTATTAGGTGTCTGCGTGTTGACTTTAACCTGAAAGGATCTCGATGAAACCTGCCCTTTGGAAATGCTTGCCAACATATCCCAACACCCTATAAAAAAGACTCTCAAAAATACTATAATGATACTTATCAGTCACTAGCATTCGAAGTAGCTGTGGGGGGAGAAGAAACTTGCTGGTATGCTATTGGAATCTCGGAAACATAGATCTTTGGCTGCAGTGGTAATTCACTCAGAGCCAGAGATTGATGACTATATGAAGTCCATAAACGATGTTACCACCACATTTTATTTTTATGATTTATTTTATCATGTGTCAAGGTCTGCTGAAAACAAGAAACAAATCAATGAATGTCTGACTTAAATATTAAAGAAAGTCATAATACACATCTTTATTCAGACATCTTATTCAATCTTGTGTTCTGAATCAAAGTAACATTGTTTTTATTTCGCTTGCAACTTCAGAAACTCAATAAACCCAGACATGAGAAGGGACATGTTGGCTCCGTAATTTTTAAAATGGCAGGGTGGAATATACATGAGATTTAATGTACATTTTTGATTTAAAGGTAACATTAATATTAGGATAACATTAGACAGAAACATTTTTAAAGCTTTATTATGGGTAACTTACTTATTCAATCAGCAGTGTTTAGTATTTGACTTGCGATATTTTGGTGCATAAATAAAATAATTTCTCCATAATGTGTCACAAAGTGAGGCAATCAGGAAGATGTATGAAATTACAGCACTTAACCCACTTAAGTGCACTTCTGAATTTTTAATTATTTATTTAATCCAATATAATTGCACAGTGCCAATAGGCAAACATTAGTTCGTGAAATAGACATTGCAATATTTTTTTTAAATCCACTGCTGCACTACGTGTGAGTAGTGAAGTATACATAAATAATATTTATTAAAAAATACTTTCTGTAACATTTTTTCCAGATTGTTACAGTTTTACCAATAAGTGAATTATGTGATGTTTCAAAAGGTGGCCAATGTTGACTTAATAAAAAGTTGCATAATGTTTACTCGTGAAGGGCAGAGAGGATATTCAGAAAAGGCCAAGAGGGCATTATAGAAATTTATTGTATGAGTGACCCCTACTGGTATAATATAAATTATTGATAGTGCATAAGTGCAGGATTTTTCTTTGTTCTTACAATATTTACAGTTCCTTTGACTTCAATATCTATAAAGGTTTCGTTCTACACATAATATCATCTGAATACAAAGTAAACCGACAGAACATCTGCACAAGAGTCATTGGAACAGCCATTATTGGAGAATGTGCACATTTTTTCAGGCTTTTTAAAATGTTGGAAGATAATGGTGGACTGCACTGAGAGATCAAAAATGCACTGGATGACCAATAATGTGCGCTCAGAGAAGGCTAGTGTTCAGATCCCAAAACTAACTCAAAGATGCTATGCTGACTTTGTTTGCATTGGTACTTAGGGAAGTCTGGCAGGTTGGAACTGAGCCATAAGGAAAGCAGATGGACCAGATGAGAAATGCACTAGTATGGGTACCCTTGTTAGTGTAAAGAGAGCATAGAATAAAGGAAGTGATAAAAAATGATCGGGCAGCTGTATATGTTAGTGCATTTAGATGTGAGAATGAGAGAGAGAGAGGGAGAGATTGAGGATTAATTCTTACGGTTCTGTAGTGCTGTCGTTCCTGTGTGATATATTGATGAATCGAGAGCATTGCTAAATATGGCAAAGATCTTTTCAAATAGTATTAATTTTGGAAAATAAGAGTTTTGTTTGCTTGTTGTGAAGAAAGCTAATGTGTCTTTTGTTTCCTCTTTCTTTTCTGTCTTTTATTAGTAAATTTGGATTTGCACTCAGTTCCTATACTTTCTTTTTGGGAATATCCCCTCCTGCGCTTCAGAGGAATTTTCCTGTCAATTGATTATACGCCAAAACAGAAGAAACATCTTCCCTCTGCTACCATTGCTATTTTTGCATCAATCAAATTGACTGGGGACTGTTCATGTCTTACATTGCCTTGAGTGTAGGTATTTAAGATCTTTGTTCATCCTTGGACACTGTCTTTCTTTGATATCACTCCCTATGCCAGGGCTGAATTTCCATCTGGGTGCAGAGATGAATGGCCACACTTTGAATTTTTTTGGAGGATTATCTGATTTTCTGCATTCCCAACCCCACGCCATTTTCCTCTGGTTTTTTTCACAAGTCAGGAATGCTTAATGTGATAAACATGCACCCAATCCTGCTGAGGGATCAAGTTCCCCATTTTAAGTAGGGAATGAAAATTCAATCTCCTTCTGCACACCATTTCCATCTGGTGGTGTGGGCATTTGAAAGACCGTTAAAAGCACACCAGGTTTGAGAGTCCATTAGAAAAAAATTGAAAGCTTGTTGAGGAGTCAAGAACATACTGAAAGCTGAGTGTAAAATGTTTTCACAACTTCAGTTGCCATTATCAGTTGCTGTATGGTATTGTGCTTTTCGTGGAGTGCTCATCATAGAGATCAATATTGGGTTGCAAGGATCAACTTTGATATGTCTATCTAAGTTGATCCTTACAGTAACCAGCCATGTGCAATTGTTCACATGCATTGCAGTACTTTGCATTTTGGTAAAAAATCTACCATAATGAAGTAAAGAAAGTTACAAAATATCCTATCAGCCTGTATTGCCATTTTTTTGTAGTGTGATACTCTGGCTATTTAATAAAAACTGCTTTTGAAACGCAAAAATGAAATAAATCCCTGCTTCCATCCATTGAGATAGGAACTCTGCTTTGAAATGTGTACCGTATGTTCTTTCTTTCCCAGTAAGGCCTCCATTATTTGGACAGCTCTGGTCATTATGAATGCTTGGATAAGTTCAAGTGCTAATGGTTTCAGCACATTCACCTGAAAATCGATGACTGTTTTATAAGGTTATAATAACACTATAGGTAATTTTTAGTTTGATGCCAGGATTACAAGTGTTATAAGTTTTTTGTTTACATGGTGGAATGCATTTTTCCCTAGTATCAATGATAATGTGTTTTATGGAGGTTTTTATTAGATGGTGAGAGACTTATTCTTCATTGATATTGCATGGAATCTGAGGACTGTACATAATGGATACCGTGTAAGTGTCTATGGAGGATGCATATGGGGTGCATGGAGGTATCATGGAATAGGTAGAGGAAGTGAAATGTGAGGTTTAGGGGATCTTTAAACAATGTTAGGAGTAGTGCAGCTGCTGCTGAGAACTGAAGTAGACATCCACATAAGCCTGTCTCCACACTTGTACTCTTCCCACATTCGTTCATGACTTGCAAACTGCACCGTGATCCCGAATCCTGCATGGAAAAGACAAAAATCCCCAGAAAAGTCACACATTATTTGGGAGTGTAGTTTGCAAACTACAAAATGAACTGAGTCATAAAACACCCTCCCAAGGGGAAAACCCAGACCTTGGTCTACACTCACTTGGTGAGTATGGTAACTTGTCATTGTTAGTTAGCATTTTTAGAGTGGATTAATTCTGAGATTCACAATGATTGTAGTCTGTTTGGTTGCTCTTGTATTATTGAACGCTTATCACATGTTTACTTTCACAATTACTTTCGTCACCTTTTCTTGATAACTGGGATGTAATAATCAGCAGCTGGTGCTTACATTGTAGGCATTAGAAGGCAGTAGGCTTGCAGGAGGGGCAGGGGATCCAGAAAGTTCCCCAGCTGGCCTTTCCACCATCTTCCTACCAACTCCAACGGGTCTGCAATTTTAGGGTGGGGGTGGGAGAATCAGGTTGGCCTGCCCTCCAACACCCCTCTTAAAGACACCCATATTCAGTTTTGAGGCTTGTGGGGGAAGCCCACTGGGGGTGGGTGGGGGGGGGCGGGGGGGAGATGCTGGGAAAGATGCCCCAGAAGTATGGGTAGGGAAGGATGACTCCCTCAAGAGTCCTCTTTCCATATCACGTCCCCCTGCTAGGACTGTCCCTGTTACAGCTCTCTCCCTTACTATCTTCTCCATCAAGACCCAGACATCTTTTTCCCATATTTTCCCCCCCCCCTCCCCCCACCTTTCCCCTGCGATGACACCCCTGCACTTACCTGGTCCTGGACACCAGGATTTAAAATCTGGGAGCTGTGGGACTACGTATGTATCTGCTAGCCAGTCAGATTGTCCTGCATCTTTCTGAGGCAGAGCCTCTATCTGAGTAAGGGGCAGAAGTCTTGTTTCCAGCCAATGAATGCTTCTTGTGAAATGGCAACCATCCTGCTGTAACCAATGGCAGGTGGTGGGGCAGGAAAGCCCACCATCTCAAAAGTCTTGCTTGTTGTTATCTAGCATCTTATCCTATCTGTTAGATCAATTTTTGCCGGGATTCTCCGACCTTGTCCATAACTGGGATTCTTCTGATCCCGCTGCTGTGAATGGTGAATGAGCACCAAATTCTTTTTTCCTGCTGACAGCAGTAGCTTGAAGACATCTGAGAATTGCAACCTTTATCACAGTTGTGGGGCAGGATTTTGTAGCCTCGCTCACCCTGAAACCGTAAAATCTCACCCGAGGTCAACGAACCTTTCCATGGTCTGCCTCTCGTCCATTCTGATTCCTGTAGTAGATAGGATGGTAAAATTCTAGCTGTGATTTGGAAAACAATGGTATGGATGGTGTTTGATCTCCACCTGAAGTAGCTCTAATTCGCTAGTGTTGAACAGTTTGGCATGTTGATTGTAATAAAAACTTGTGATCAATAAGTTCCCATTTTACCATGCCTTGTCCTAACTGAATCAAAAGGTCTAATGTTCTATACAAAACCAAGCTTGACTCCAGCTTTTCCTGTAACGATATTCATTGCTCATAGGACACTACTTTTAAAAGATTGATATCACTTACTACAAGTTTTTATGTAACATTGCTTCTCACTATGTCATCTCTACATTGTGGATAACCTCTTCATTACTAAATTGCTATATGCCCTCCTCTCATAATAGCATCGCAATATGAAAATACAATTACTGAAGTATTAAACATATGTTATAACACCCATTTTCTGTTGAAGAATAAGACCACAATGAGAAAAGAATTATTGTACTTTTGTTTAAAATAAAAGAGATAAACATACAATTTAAATTATTATTTTTTCATTGGAAACAAATACTGGGTCACGTACAAATTTAACATCACATTTGCAAAAGAAAGTTTCAATTACTTTTAGTGTCATAATGGCACCTTTCATGATATCCCAAAGCACTTAAGAACCAATGAAATGCTTTTGAAGTGTAGTCAAAACAGATAATCTGGCCATAATTTAATGGCGACAGCCAGAGAGAGTGAGCCCAAATTATGGCAAAGATGGCCACATGATCAGGGAAAATTGACCCCCATTTAATCAGCGATGCAATAGGCCAATGTGGACAAGCCTGTTGGCTAATTAGGGTTGGTTTAGCTCAGTTTGTTGGACAGCTAGTTTGTGATCCAGAGTGAATGCTAACAAGTGGGTTCAATTCCCATACCAGCTGAGATTATTCATGAGGGTTTGCTTTCTCAACCTTGCCCCTTGCCTGAGGTGTGGTGATTCTCAGGTTAAAAGACCATGAGTCAGCTTTCCCCCTCAAAGGGGAGAGAAGCCTATGACCATCTGGGATTATGGTGACTTTATACCTTTTTAGACATGTTATTGAGTCTCTGAAAGATAATAATCCCTCCTGAGGCATCAAGGATTCAGTGCTGGCTTGTGGATTCCTGCAGAACTCACATGGCTACTTAAAGCTACCCAGCAAACTCTGTCAGGTTTGCTAGTGGCCTCCTGAGGGATCCTCTTTCGAAGGCGCTTAGGGCTTGATTGAGGGATCTAGCATCAACAAAGGAGGTGTTTCCTGTGAGCTGAACCCTGTTCTTGCATTTGACCATCTTCCCACCTTCACTGGTGACCTCCACTCACCAAGCATGATTTGTATCTTGCCCACACTCACTTGTGTCCAGGGATTCAGTGGTGATTCCTAGTGAAGGCTTCATGTGCTACCGACAGGCGTCACTGCTCCCGGTGGCACTGCCTATAATGTAGAGCAACCCACCTCTGATTGCTCTCGGGGGAGGAATTTCCACCCTCTCAGGAACCTAAATATATGAGACGCCTAACCTTGCCATTTAAAGGCCTGATCACACTCAAACAGCATTGGATGCCCATGGAGAGATGGCACAGGTTCCCTTTGATTCTCCAATCAGCTGGCTGAACAAAAATTGTGTAACTAAATTCTGTCCTCTGTTTGTTTTTAATGATTTTGGGTGAGGGATAAATATTGGCAAAGCCACCAACCTAACTCCCCTGCTCTTCTTCAAAATAATACCATGGAAGCTTTTACATCCACCTGAAGGGGCAAGAACAGCCCCAGTTTCGTGTGAAAAATGGTATCTCTGAATACTGCATTACAAATGTCAGCCAAGGTTTTGTCCTTGGACTTGAACCCAAAATCCATTAAACAAGAAGTAAGACTGCCACCAACGTATTCATGGCTGGTACTTGACAACCAGACTTTGATCTTCCAAACTACTCCCAGTCCCAACTGTACTATTGCGGAGAGATGCTCTTAACAAGTAATTTATTGGCAGTGACGTCAGTTCACAGCTCATTTAAATATAGGATCTGAAAACAGTGCCATCTGTTGTACAGGCTGACAAATTACCTGCAGCTTGTCATATTCTTTCAAGTTTATTTATTAGTATCGCAAGTTGGCTTACATTAACAATTCAATTAAGTTACTGTGAAAATCTTCTAGTTGCCATACTCCAGAACCTGTTTTGGTACACTGAGGGAAAATTTAGCATGGTTAATGCACCTAACCAGCACACCGTTTGAACTGTGGGAGGAGACTAGAACACCCAGAGAAAACCCACACAGGGAGAACATGAAGACTCCGCACAGACAATGACCCAAGCCAGGAATTTAACCCTGGTCCCTGGTGCTGTGAGGCAGCAATGCTAACCACTGTGCTACCATGCCATCCATGTTCTGAAGAGTCAGAAAGGTAAAACATGTGTCAGTGGTATAATAATAATACACAAACTCAGATAAAGGAAAAATCACAGGGAAAAAAAAGCAATAAACTATTTTTAATGAAGAAAACTGTTATCTGCCAATTGCAGAAAGTCATAAAATCGTTATGTGCAATTTATTTTCCATTCATGTATTGCGGAACTTTGGTAGAGTTAGAAAAAAGGTTCCTTGTAAACATAGTGAAACTACCAGAATAAACTACAAAAATATTCATTATCTGATACCACCGAGTATTTAAAGTTGTTTCAACATAATTTGTTGGGGGTGTTCCCCACACCCGCTAGTTCCCAGCAAGTATCACAATAGCCTGTGATATCTATCGTGAGATAGAATTGAGAGTCAGCAGAGAGGGACTCATCTGACGAAAGGGCAAACCCCGAAAGCTGGTGGTGTTTACTATAAAATAAACCTATTGGATTTTAACCTGGTGTTGTGAGACTTCTTACTGTGTTTACAACATTTTGCAAACCATTTCAAAGAGGAAGTTTAACCACAGACCGTCAATCAGGCTTAGATTCTGTCAATATTGTGCCCAGAATCTATGGGGTACCTGAGGTGTATTCAACCGTGAAGGGAAATAAAAATAAACACCAATGGCTGCAGAATGATAGAAATCCATTAAGCTAACAGCTGAATCTTTTGCAAGGCACTACACACTGAACTTGTTACAGATCAAAGTACAATGAAGAGAGCTTCAATGATTTTATCCTGCTGGGAAGCCACCACAACTTTAAATTAAAGCTGTGTGCATACATTGCAGCTAGGTGCACTGTTGTGCAGATTGGTAATCCCCTCCTACAGGAGAAATTGGCACCTCCTCTCTGTCAGAGGACGTCAAAGGGGTCTGGTCTCACCTGCAGCTTCTGACAGAGAGACAGGGAATTCCCTGCTGACAAATGGAGTGCTGCAATGATTTAAAATCCTGTCAACTGATTTGTGGGCATCGAGCTTGACCACTGACCACTTTTTAATGCTGACAGGCAGGAATGTAGATATTAATCACAGAGCTGCCTGAAATCACCATGCCAGGGACGATCTTCAGGTGTGCCAGGGCTAGAATGGGCAGTGTGCCCATGATGCCCCCATCCCAGTGGAGAATGCCGAGGTCAAACCCAGTCTAAGCCCACCCAACTCCAAAAAAGCCTGAAGAGACCTTACCTCTGCAGTCTGACATCAGTTGAGCGACAAATGAGCACTGGGGCTACCTTCTTGAACTCCCTCATGGCCCAAGGCAACAAGCTTGGGTGTCAGTGCTGGGGGCAGTGAACTGTTGGCACTGCCAATGTGCGTGGCCCAAAGGGAGCTGAGTGGGGTATCTGAGGAGAAATGGAAGCTGAGGGAAGAGGAGGTCTGAGTAGAGGTCTGAGTGGGATGTCACCTGAGTAGGAGGTCTGAGGTGGAAGGGGAGGCTGAATGTAAGGCCTCGGGAGGAAATTGAGTGGGAGGGCTTGTCATGTTGGGTCACCCTCATGCTTGTATGGTGTGGGGGGTTAGGGTTAGCTGTTATATTTGTGAGAGGGGGTATGGATGCCCGTCTTTGGTGAGGCATTGGTGATGCTCCCCTGGTCAGTGTGGGGGCCACTATTTATTATTTTGTTTTGTCTCTGAGCACCGAGATCATGTTGCCATTTAAAAATGACGGCCTGATTGCGAAACAATGGGGCTGGCCGATGTGTTGTCCGCTATGGATAAATTAGCATCTATCAGATGAAAGAAAGCCTGAGAGATACTGTTAATGACAATGGGAAACCTTGCTGGTTTCCCGCTGGCGTGGGCACTTAATCCCAATTCAGGAAAATCACGGCCTGTGTCAAAAAGTGCTGTTACTGGGAATGCCACACATTTGTTAACCACGTTCCTCTTTTCATGTGAAACTTTTGTAAGGGAGGCGATGGCCTAGTGGTGTTGTTGCTAGACTATTAATCCAGAAACTCAGCTGATGTCCTGGGGAACCAGGTTCAAATCCCACCATAGCAGCTGGTGGAATTTGAATTCAATAAAAAGTATCTGGAATTCAGAATCTATGGATGAAATCATTGATTGTTGGAAAAACCCATCTGGTTCACTAATGTTCTTTAGGGAAGGAAATCTGCCTTCTTTACCTGGTCTGGCCTACATGTGACTCCAGAGCCACAGCAGTGTGGTTAGATGCTCAACTGCCCTCTGAACAAGGGCAACTAGGGATGGGCAATAAATCCTGGCCAACCAGCGATGCCTATGTCCCAGATATGAATAAAAGAAAACTCTTTTGAGAATGGGCATATCAAAATTGAAGAGCAGTTATTGGCAATAATGTTCAGATTCAAGGGATTCTTGAAATAAACTTTGAATTGCATAGCAAGATCAGAAATGTTCAAAGTCACAAATCACTAATAATACTTCACGATAGCTACATTATGAATTGTACAACAATAGCTTTTCATACAGGAAAATCAATATGGCTGCAATTTTCTGCCTCTAACCTTGGCGGGAATCTATCATAGGCAGGGCAGAAAGAGCAGCAAAAGGTCCCTTGCCTTTGGGCAAGACTCTCCGGTCCCGCCATGGGCTGAGCAGCAAAATCAAGGCCAGACCTGTCTTTTCAAGGTTATGTACATAATAATTCCAGGGTTGAACTATGGAATAAGAATGTCTACCTATTGCAAAAGCATGTCTACAAATATTGAGTCATATACTGTTGGGTAAGAGCCTTCAGATTCTAAAGAAACTTAGTTTGATTGCTTGGTCAGTGAGCACAGAAGAGATTCAAGGCCCAGTCATTCATTATTTCATGTTGGAAAGTGAGCTGGGTATCTATAATGACACCCTATTTAGAGGAATAGAAGCAATCGTCCTGAAGACAATGAGAATGGACACATTCCAGTGTACCCAGCTAAACCAGGCTGGAAATTAGTTTGACAAACATTATAATTGTTATACGCTAGAAATAGACAGTCTAAAGAAATGCTGCTTCCTAACTACTGACTCCATCCCTCTCCTTGGTAACAGTGTAAGTTGAAAGCAGTCTTTTCACAACCTTAGTTTCATATTTGAACCCCGGATGAGTGTTTTACTGTATATTCTCACTATCACTAAGACCACCTATTTTCATCTCTTAACATCACTTGCTTTCACCTCTTTCCACCTCACCACCTCCTGAAATCTTCATTCCTGCCTTCGTTATCTCTGAACACGATTATTTCAATGCATTTCTCGCTGCTCTCCCACATTTTGTCTGCCATAAACCTGAGGTCATTTATAATTTTGTTGCCTGTGTCTTAACTTGAACCAGATCCCTGACACCTATCATCCCAGTGCCCCCTGACCTACGTTGTGTCTAGGTTAAAAGCATCTTGACTTTAAAACTCTCATATTTGTTTTCAACTCACTCCATGGCCCTGCCCCTTCCTATCTCTGCAATTGCCTCCAGCCTGACAACCTTTGGTGTTTGTGACATCCAGTTGCCTAGACCCACAATCTGAAATTTCCTCCCAACACCTCGCTGCCTCTCTTCCTCACTTTCTTCATTTAAGATCCACCTATTTGACCAAATTTTCATTTCCTGTCCCAATGTCTCCTTTTATAGCTCAATGTCGTATTTTGCTTTATAACGCTTTTGTGAAGTGCTTGGGACATTTATTATGTTAAAGGCGCTATATCAATGTAAGACATTGCTGTGAAAAGAACCTAATTATCTGTGAACACAGTTGTGAGTTTTTGGTTGTGACTATCTCTGGGCTTTCCAAACTGTGGGTTATGATGTCCTGTGGTGAGATGGATTGAAAGCTCGGAAGCAGCAATGGCCATGGTACTCGTATTGAGTGCTGACAACTGCAAGGCCCCTTTGAATCCTTGGGGTTTTTTCCAATGATGGACATGGCCTAACAGACATTATCCTTGAGGCCTGATTCCTGATGTAAAAATAAAACAGGCTGTGAAAGGATAGGTAGAATTCCTACAGTGCAGAAGGAGGCCGTTTGGCCCATCAAGTCTGCACCAACCACAATCCCACACAGGTGCTACGCCCATGTCCCTACATATTTACCTGCTAATCTCTCTAACCTACCCATCTCGTGAGTCTAAGGGGCAATTTTTAGCTTGGCCAATCAACCTAACCTGCATATTTTTGGACTGTGGGAGGAAACCGGAGTACCCAGAGGAACCCATGCAGAGACCAGGAGAATGTGCAAACTCCACACAGACAGTGACCCAATCCGGGAATCAAACGCAGGTCCCTGGAGCTGTGAAACAGCAGTGCTAACCATTGTACTACCATGCCGACCTTTTCATTATTATTTATTTTCATTAAAATAAATCTTGCAGTTTAAATACTTCTCAACATGCTCAACTTCGGGCGGCATGGTGGCATAATGATTAGCACTGCTGCCTCACAGCACCAGGGACCCGGCTTCAATTCCCAGTTTGTGTCACTGTCAGTGTGGAGTTTGCACATTCTCCCCTTATCTGCATGGGTTTCCTTCAGGTGTTCCAGCTTCGTCTCATAGTCCAAAAGATGTGCTGGTTACGTGCACAGGTAACCTGAACAGGTGCCAGACTGTGGTGACTAGGAGAATTTCAGTCATTCCATCACAATGTTAATATAAGTCTTACTTGTGACTGATAAATAAATTCTTAAAAAAATTTAATTTTTCACCTCCCCCACAAGCCCCCTTCCCCACTTCCTTGATTTGATTTGATTTATTATTGTCACATGTATTGGTATACAGTGAAAAGTTTTGTTTCTTTGCACTATACAGGCAAAGCATACCATTCATTGAGAAGGAAGGGAGTATAGAATGTAGTGTTACAGTCATTGCTAGGGTGAAGAGAAATATCAACTTAATGCGAGGTAGGTCCATTCAAAAGTTTGATGGCAGGAGGAAAGAAGCTTTTTTTTGAGTCGGTTGTTATGTGATTCAGAGTTTTGTTTCTTTTTCCCGACTGAAGAAGGTGGTAAAGAATATGTCCGGGTGCGTGAGGCCCTTAATTATGCTGGCTGTTTCTCTGAGGCAGTGGAAGTATAGACAGTGTCAATGGGTGGGAGGCTGGTTTGAGTGATGGACTGGGTTTCATTCACAATCCTTTGTATTTCTTAATGGTTTTGGTCAGAGCAGGAGCCATACCATGCTGTGATACAACCAGAAAGAATGTTTTCTATGGTGCATCTATAAAAGTTGGTGACAGTTGTATTAGATATACCAAATTTCCTTATTCTTCTGAAAAAGTAGTGGCTTTGGTGGGCCTTCTTAACTATAGTGTCGGCACAGGGGGACCAGGACAGGTTGTTGGTGATCTGGATATCTAAAAACTTGAAATTCTCAACCATGTCTAACTGGTCCCCGTTGATGTAGACAGGGGCATGTCCTCTACTATGCTTCCTGAACTCAATCTCCTTCTTTCTGTTGACATCCCCACCGCACAATAAGAACATAAGAACATAAGAAATAGGAGCAGGAGTAGGCCATCTGGCCCCTCGAGCCTGCCCCGCCATTCAATAAGATCATGGCTGATCTGCCGTGGCTCAGTTCCAAATTCCCGCCCTCTCCCCATAACCTTTAATCCCCTCTCTTATCAAAAACCCACCAACCCGCGTCTTAAAAATATTTAGCGAGGCAGCCTCCACCACTTCAACGGGCAGAGAATTCCAGAGATTCACCACCCTTTGATTGAAGAAGTTCCTCCTCAACTCCGTTCTAAACCCCCCCCCCTTATCTTGAGGCTGTGCCCCCTAGTCCTACTGTCCTTTCTGAGCGGGAAGAGCCTCTCCACCTCTATCCTATCCATCCCATTCATCATCTTATACGTCTCAATGAGATCTCCCCTCATTCTTCTAAACTCTAACGAGTACAAGCCTAGTCTATCCAGCTTCTCCTCATAGCTCAACCCCCTCAACTCCGGCATCAGCCTAGTAAACCTCCTCTGCACTCCCTCCAAGGCCAAAATATCCTTGCGTAAGTACGGCGCCCAAAACTGCACACAGTACTCCAGCTGCGGTCTCACCAATGCCCTATACAGCCGCAGCGAGATCTCCCTACTTTTATATTCAATCCCCCTCGCTATGAAGGCCGTGTTCACTCCTTTGGCAAGACCATACTGACCCTGGCCCCACTTAATAACACTTGAACCTCCAAGTTTTCACTCTGGGATCATAAGGAGACTGGAATATTAAAAATATGTCACAGCAGGAAATAGTTTGGGAAGCACTTGGGGTAATCTAGACAACATTGCTCACTATCCAGTCTGCTGGAAAGTTGATTACACAGATGGCACTGTGCAAATTGATGCCTGTATATAGTACCTAGCATGGTATACCTGTGACCCCTCAACACCCTTGGTTTCCAATGTATGTATGACACTTGCAGTTGTTTGTTTCAAACATCATATTCAGAAAATGCACAGGTACAGAGTCTTGATGAGGAAGCAGCAAGTGGAAGTAGAAATGACCAATCAGAAAGACAATCAGCATGTAGCTCACAACCACAAGGAGACCAATGTAAGCAAACCGATCACCTGCCATCTTGTTTTCTCTGTAAGCAGACAACATACTACTGGAATAAGGTGTTGGAGGTAACAAAAATACTAAAAAAAAATGTGAACAGGAGAGCTGTACAAGAAGCTGCTGATTCACTATTTCCATATTTTACATTATGTTGTAAAATTTACTTAAGGGATAGCAGCAGGCCATTACTAGAAGGGAAGTGTTTCATGCAATCCAGTCTCAATTTCGCTCTTGTCTGTGAGCACATCATAGCGCACACATCTCTGCTGTTGATGTCTTCAAGCTTTCTACTTTAATATCAATCAGCTTATGTGCCTAGACTAAAATGAATCTACAATGTGATTGCCCCAACACTTAGAATAGAAGAGAATAGATTAGAATAGAATCCCTACTGTGCAGAAGGAGTCCAGTCAACCCACGCAGTGCCAAAAATCCACCCCCCCCTCCCACCGGCCCATCCCCGTAACTCTACGTATTTATCCTATTAGTCCCCCTGAAACTAAGGGGTGATTTACCATGGCTAATCAACCTAACCCACAGGAAACTGGAACACCCAGAAGAAACCCACTCAAACATAGGAAGAACGTGCAAGCTCCACTCAAACAGTCACCGAGGGCTGGAATTGAACTTGGATGTTTGCTGATGACACCAAGATTGGGGGAAAGGCAAATTGTGCGGAGGGTGTGGAGAGTCTGCAGAAGGATCTAGATAGGCTGGGCGAATGGGCCAGGAAATGGCAAATGGAATTTAATGTTGGCAAGTGTGAGGTGGTTCACTTTGGTAGGAAGAATGGTAGGAAGGACTATTACTTACGGGGCGAAAAACTGCAGCAGGCGACGGTGCAGAGGGACCTCGGGGTCCTTGTGCATGAGTCGCAAAAACCCAGCTTGCAGGTGCAGCAGGTGGTCAGGAAGGCGAATGGGATGCTGGCCTTCATAGCGAGGGGGATTGAATATAAAAGTAGGGAGGTCTTGCTGCAGCTGTATAGGGCATTGGTGAGGCCGCAGCTGGAGTACTGTGTGCAGTTTTGGGCGCCGCATCTGCGCAAGGATATTTTGGCCCTGGAGGGAGTGCAGAGGAGGTTTACTAGGCTGATACCGGAGTTGAGCTATGAGGAGAGGCTGAATAAACTAGGCTTGTACTCGTTAGAGTTTAGAAGAATGAGGGGAGATCTCATTGAGACGTATAAGATGATGAATGGGATGGATAGGATAGAGGTGGAGAGACTCTTCCCGCTCAAAAAAGACAGTAGGACTAGGGGGCACAGCCTCAAGATAAAGGGGAGGCGGTTTAGAACGGAGTTGAGGAGGAACTTCTTCACTCAAAGGGTGGTGAAACTCTGGAATTCTCTGCCCATTGAAGTGGTGGAGGCTGCCTCGCTAAATATTTTTAAGAAGCAGGTTGATGGGTTCTTGATAAGAGAGGGGATTAAGGGTTATGGGGAGAGGGCGGGAAAGTGGAACTGAGCCACGACAGATCAGCCATGATCTTATTGAATGGCGGAGCAGGCTCGAAGGGCTAGATGGCCTACTCCTGCTCCTATTTCTTATGTTCTTATGTTTGGTACTGTGAGGCAGCAGTGCTAACCATTGAGCCACTGTGCTGCTTATGAGTGATTGGTGCCTTTATATCATTATAGAACCACGATACACTTTTGCCAAAAGTCTAAATGGCCATCAGCCATTTGACTCCTAGCTGAATGTTCAAATCTAACTGACAATCAAGCTCAAACTATTTTAATTGGACCTATAGGAGGAGCACTGGAAATATGTCATGGGATGCGGTGGTTAAGGAAGATAGCTTACCAACACCTCCTGAAAGTGAATGACTATTGGTCTTGCCAGTGACGGACTCATCGCATGAACAAATTGATAACATCTCAAAATCTATGAACAGAATTCTCCCCCCACCCTGGAGGCCACTTCTAATAATACAGTACAAAGACCTATCAAAATGAAAGAAGCATAACTTCTGATCTGATTAGGGATACGCAACATGGCTTTGTTTGGGGGAGGTCTTGCCTTATGAATCTGGTAGAATTTTTTGAGGAGGTGACAAAAACAGTTGACAATGGGCGGGCCGTTGATGTCATCTATATGGATTTCAGTAAGGCATTTGACAAAGTCCCTCACGGTAGGCTGGCAGAAAAGGTTAAGGCACATGGGATACAAGGACAGGTAGCTAGGTGGATTGAAAACTGGCTGGGCAATAGGAGACAGAGAGTAGTAGTGGAAGGGTCCTTTTCTGGCTGGAGGTCAGTCACCAGTGGTGTGCCACAGGGCTCAGTGCTGGGACCTCTCCTCTTTGTATTATATATAAACGACTTGGAAGAGGGCGTACATGGTGTGATCAGCAAGTTTGCGGATGACACCAAGATGGCAGGATTGGCAGATACTGAGGAAGACTGTGAGGTGACACAGCAGGATATAGATAGGTTGGTATATTGGGCAGATAGATGGCAGGTGGAATTTAATCCTGACAAATGCGAGGTGATGCATTTTGGAAGGAATAATGCAGGGAGGAATTACATGACAAAAGGTAGACCGATTAAGAGTATAGAAATACAGAGAGACCTGGGAGTGCAGGTGCACAAGTTTCTGAAGGTGTCGACACAGGTAGAAAGGTTGTGAAGAAAGCTTATGGAATGCTAGCCTTTATAGGAAGGGGTATAGAGTATAAGAGCTGCCGTCTAATGCTTCAGTTGTACAGAACGTTGGTTAGACCGCATTTGGAGTACTGCGTCCAGTTCTGGTCACCTTACTACCGGAAGGACGTGGAGACCCTGGAGAGGGTGCAGAGGAGGTTTACCAGGATGTTGCCTGGCATGGAAGGACTGAGTTACGAGGAAAGCTTGGAGAAACTGGGGCTCTGCTCCTTAGAAAGACGGAGATTAAGGGGGATCTGAAAGAGGTGTAAAAAATAATGAAGGGAATAGATAGAGTCAATAGTGGTAGGCTTTTCCCTAGATTGGGGACAATTACGAGACGTCACGATCTAAGGGTGAGGGGGGGAGAAGTATAATTTGGATACTAGAGGAAGGTTTTTCACGCAGAGGGACGTGGGGGTATGGAACGCACTACCAAGTAAGGTGGTGGAGGCAGGCACATTGGACTTGTTTAAGGTTTACTTAGATAGACACATGAGCGAAACAGGGATGGAGGGTTATAGTAGATGGTATTAAAAAGGGTCAGAGCCTCAGGACGACACTGGAAATGTAGTATTACATGTTAATGTTTTGTCTTTTAATCCACAGGTGTCGGTCCACCTTGTTGTCAAACGAGGGGCATGCACACGGTGGGTTGTGTGTGGGCTGCTCTTGGAGGTTTCGAGAGTGACCTAGTACTTTGTGTCGTTGTGTGTGATTAATCCTGGACCAGCAGATGGGCACCACAACAGCTCAGTGACTATCACTGCTAGCTGTGCAGATACATGGATTTGGGCCTGTGTCTGTGGGAGTTTGCGCATTCTCCCTGTGGTTGCGTGGGTTTCCTCTGGGTGCTCCGGTTTCCTCCCACACCCCAAAGATGTGCTCTTAGGCTGATTGGTGTACCAAATTGACCCTACACTATTCTCCCCTGAATCTGGCTACATTAGGGGTACCATTCACATACACACAGGGCAGGGTAGGTGTAGGAAAATGCTTTGTTGAAATGGCGGCGTGGGCTCGTTGGGCCGAAGGGCCTGTTTCCCATGCTGGGTTGTTCTTTGTTCTTTGTTCTTTGTTCCTAAACAAAATCACTATTTTGCTATTGTGATCAATTATGCAATTTAATGCATCGTAATTTCCACCAGTCATGGAAAGCCTTGAGAGTACTGACCACCACATGGCCCATCCCCAGGGACATCCGGACAAGGACCTGGAAGAGAGGAAGGCAGCTCGAGTGGCCATTCCCAAGAATCCCATGTATCATTGATTTGTAAATGGCTGTTTTGGCCAAGCCCAAGTACAGACCTATGTGAAGCTGCACTGGTCTCCTGGGGCTTAAAGTGCGGATACCCTTCCAAATGTCAGGTAGCTGAAGATGAAGAGTTCACTTTTCTGGCTGAAGAGTACATGCAAAGGAATACCTCAAGGCAGGAACCTTAATGCTCTGTAGATATGAAAAGAACAATACTCAGATGGCTACTGAAATAAGTATTTTATTTCACTTGTAAGAAAGATCTGGATAATTTGATTATCTCTTGTGAATTCTATGGTCTTTTTCTCTCACTTCTTTTTATTGTCAATGGTGCTGAATCTGTTTTGTATTGCGAGCAACCAATGATTTCTGGTGTGAAACCCTTCTTGGAGTAATGTTGGCTTTGTTAGTAAAAGTCGGGAAAATCTCAAGGTATCCTGTAAGAATATCAATGGGAAGAAGATAACCAGGGAAAGAGAAGGGCCTTTAAGGAACCAAGGGGGCAATCTGGCTGGAGCCAGGGGACATTAGTAAAGTGTTGAATGAATACTTCACATTTGTCTTCACCCAAGAGAATGAGGATGATGTTATGGAATTCAGGGGGAGAGACTGTGAGGTTCTTGAGAAATTGACATAGGGAAGGACAAGGTATTGGAGGCACTGTCTGCCTTAAAAGTGGATAAATATCCAGGTCCAGATGAATTGTGCCCTAAGCGGTTGTGGGAGGCAAGGGAGGAGATTGCAGGGACTCTGACCCAGATTTTCAATTCCTCTCTGCCATGGAGGGGGTTCTGGACTACTGGAGATCAGTTAATGTTCTACTATTAAAGAAGGGTTGTAGAGATAAATCAGGAAACTACAGACCAGTGAGTCTCACCTTGGTGGTAGAGCTTCAGAAGTTCACCAAACATCCAAGTTCAATTCCAGCCCTCGGTGACTGTTTGAGTGGAGCTTGCACGTTCTTCGTATGTTTGTGTGGGTTTCCTCTGGGTGTTCCAGTTTCCTGTGGGTTAGGTTGATTAGCTCTCCTTCAGGAGAGCACCTATCTCTACTTGGAGAGGTAAAGCTTGATCAAGAGTAGTCAGCATGGATTCAGCAGTGGGAGCAGTGATGTAGTTTATATGGATTTCAGCAAAGCCTCTGACAAGGTCCCACATGGGAGACTTGTAAAGAAGGTAAATTCACATGGGATACAGGGTAATTTGATAAAGTGGATTCAAAATTGACTCAGTCATAGGAGACAGAAGGTGATGACAGGTTGCTTTAGTGACTAGAAGCCAGTTTTCAGTGCTTTACCACATGTATCTGTGTTGGGCTCCCCTATAAATGGCATCGATGGGGAATAGAATTAGTAAGCTTGTGGATGACACAAAGATTGGATGGGTGGTTAACAGTGAGGCGGAGTGTCCTGGACTACAAGAAAATTTGGATGGAATGGTCAAATGGACAGATAAATGGTAGGTGGAATTTAACCCTGAAAAGAGTGAGGTGATACACTTTGGAAGGAATAATTTGAAAAGAAAATATTCAATGCATGGTAGGACACCAGGAGGTTCTGTGGAACGAAGGGACCTTGGCAGCTTTGACCATAGATCTCAGAAAGTGGCATGTTAGTAGGCTGGTGAAAAAGGCATATGGGATATTGCCTTTATCAATCGAGGCATAGATTACAAAAGCAGGGAAGTCTTGTTAGAGTTGTCTACAATTCTGATGAGGCCACAGCTAGAGTACTGTGTGCAATTCTCATCACCACATTATAGAAAGGATATGATTTCACTGGAGAGAGTGCAGAGGAGATTCACCAGGATATTGCCTGAGGTGGAACATATAAGTTAGGAAGAGAGGCTGCGTAAGCTTGGGTTGTTATCATTGGAGCAGAGAAGACTGAGGGGTGACCGAATCGAGGTGCAGAAGATTATGAGAGACATCAACAGAGTGGATAAGGAGCAGCTGTTCCCCTTAGTTGAAGGGTCAGTCATGAGGGGACATAGGTTCAAGATGAGGAGCAGGAGGTTTAGGGGAGGTGTGAGGAAAAATATTTTTACGCAGAGGATGGAATGCGTTGCCTGGGAGGGTGGTAGAGGCGGGTTGCCTCACTTCCTTTAGAAGTATCTGGATGAACATTGGCACATCATACCATTCAGGGCTACGGGCCAAGTGCTGACAGTTGAAATTAGATAGGAGTTCAAGTGTTTCAAATGTGTCAGTGCAGACTCAATAGGCCGAAGGGTCTCTTCTGTGCTGTGTGGTTCTGTGATTCTATGATTTAGAAACTGATAATTATGGAAATCCCAAAATGTTGTTTTGATTACCACTTTTTGAAACAATACTTGTCCTGACTAAATCAAAGCACATGCATCGACTCTGTGCCCGTCTGTGAAATATTGTAAATACTACTCATCTGTTAAGGGGATTGTTCGGGACCACATTGGAACATGGCTATTTCCTGTAATTAGTTTGTGATGGTTTCAATAATTGTAGAAATGTGCTGCAGCTGGAATATATTTATAGCAGTCAAGCTCCAGAAATGAAAAACTGACATGCAGAATATTTTTATGACAGCACTATACATCAATATTTTCATTGTCAGGGCAAATATTGCAGGATTACTGACGTGCATTGAAGAAACATTGATGCTTTGCAGAGGAATCAATATCCAATAATTCTGGGCCAGTAGTTGGATAATTCATTAATACGACCCCCTTGGAAGACATGTATTGCTTTGGTTTCTAATATCACATTGGCTAAAGTGCTCTAAAAAAGGATATTTTTGCACTTTGCACACACAGCACTGAATTCTTTTAGTGAATCACTGCCAAAGTAAAATTTTTAACGCTGATCTACTTGCAATCCCTTCATTTGAACTCTTGTGCCTCTATAGTTTATATGTTCTGCCACTATAGTGTGACGGGCAAGGCATCAGATCACTGGTAATGCTGCATGTTGATTCTCTCTGAAATTGCAGGATTGGGATCATTTGCATGAAGTGTGACAGGCAAGTATCAGTAACAGTTTGAGGGGTTCTGTTCCAGCAAAGGATGGAATTTTTGAACTGCGATTTGATATCCCCTTCACCTACATATTTACTCCACTAATCCCTCTAACCTATGCATCCCGGGACACTAAGGGGCAATTTAGCTTGGCCAATGCACCTAAGCCGCACATTTTTGGACTGAGAGGAAACTGAAGCATCCGGATGAAACACATGCAAACACGGGGAGAATGTGCAAATTCCATGCAGTGACCCAAGCTGGGATTCGAACTCAGGTCCCTGAAGCTGTGAAGCAGCCGTACTAACTAACTGTGTCATTGTGCTGCACCATTCCTCTTGGTAATTCAGGTTTTGTTTTTGATGATGCCCACATCATGAGTCAGAAGGAGAGACATGGAGGAAACGAAAGCATCTTCCCATCTTCTCCTGTTTATGACTGGATTTTGATGGCAAAATATGAATGAGTCTCATTCTCCCCGATAATGCTGCAACTGCTCTCTCAGAAATAAAGGACCTTCCAAGCTTTAGTGTTAGAGAATTTGCAAGTAAATTGGAAAACCTCAACACATTTTGAGAGACTTCGATCAAAATGTAAGCAGAGAAAAAAGTTGAATAATTCTGAAACCTATTTTAACTTCTATATTGATTTTGACAAAGTTCTCTGCATAACATGATTGGCAAATTCATCCTGCTACCAGTGCTTCGCTGAGTGACACAAACAGCAACTAGGGCACTTTTTCTAATCCCATCTTAATCAACCGGCTTTCAGTTTAACTTGGTTGTAAAATGAGAGAAGTGGGAAATAAGGTTTACATAGTCATCGAGAAGAACAAGCCTTGTTTGCACTAACTGTACCTTGTTGGCTGATGCATGTTATTGTTATTAAAGTTTTCAATATGTTATCAACAGGAGTCCTGATTGCTCCTCTCATTACCCGTTGATTTCTGATTTTTTTTATTCATACGTGGGACATGCTGGCTGGCCAGCAATTATTGCCCATCCCTAGTTGCCCAAGGGCAGTTAAGAGTCAACCACATTGTTGTGGCTACAGAGTTACATGTAGGCCACACCAGGTAAGGATGGCAGATTTCCTCCCCTAAAGGACATCAATGAACCAGATGGGGTTTTCCGACAATTGACAATGGTTTCATGGTCATCAGTAGATTCTTAATTCCAAATATTTTTTATTGAATTCAAATTCCACCATCTGTCTCGGCAAGATTCAAACCTGGGTCCCCAGAACATTAGTTGAGTTTCTCTATTATTAATCTAGTGATAATAACACTGGGCTGTTGTCTTCCCTCAATTTCCTCCTTTATGAATGGTGTTGTATTTTCCCCACACTTTCAGTTTGGCATGATCCAATCCTTTATTAATAACCCACAGCAAACTCGAGATAAAGTAAAATAAGTGGGTAATTTATTTTAGATATGCACAAAACATTGGAAGGATTTTGTAATGTCTGCCCCTTTTTGCACTCATACAGTAAGAGAGGAATAAGGGAAATAAATGGGCACAGAGCAAAAATCACAATAAAAAATGGAAGTAATGGTTTCACGTGAGTGCGGAATCAAAAGTCCAGTGTTGGAGTCCTTCAGAAGGTAGCAAGCTGACTGTTGGACAATGGTCCATCTTTCTAGATGGGAGAAGGTACAGAGAAGTGAATTAGTCCTGATCGCACAGATACAGAACTTCCAATGTTCCAATAATTCACAATGTAGGTATGGGCCAAGCACTTTACATGGACACAGCTCTTTCAGTTAAATGGTAAAATGGTAGATTCGGAGAGAGATGAAGGTCAAAGGCAGGCTGCTAGCCTGAAGTTCATTTTTCTTCAGAGCTTAAACTGCAACTGAATATAAAATTCAAAAGCTGCATAATTAAAGGAATTCAAAAAGCTTAAGTCTCAGTCATGTGATAGGGTGGTTTTGGGTTGAGCTATTCAGCTAATGAGGCTCCTGGTTGAAATTCATTGTGTTTTGGAGCAGGTAGTGGTGGTGTTCATGGCACAACATTGGAGATTGAGTCACAATTAGCCCTACCTTTATCCATAGCTGACTGGTGCAGACTTATTGACTGAAATTTTCTATCCCCCTTCGTGGCAAGGATTTTATGATGCCGCTGAGAGCGAATGGAGTTTTGGCTTGTAACAGATTCTGCCACGTACAAGACTGGAGAATCCGTACATTTCTTGTCATCCTTTGCGCTTGCTTGGCTGAAATGTTTATATGATGCAAAGCATGTTACATTCCAGGAGGTTTGATGCATTTGACTTTGTTTGCTCAGAAACTTCCAGAAATCTGCATGTGATCAGCTGCAACCATTTTATCAACCCAACCATTGTTTATTTTGAAGAAACAGAAAAAGTAATCTTATGAAGTAGTCAGGCTGATATCAGGTATTATTTTTTTTCCTGTTTCTTGGACAGGACAAATATTTTTGACTACCTGTTTTTATGATACATGCTGTGAATGTACTGACATTTTTGCTGATGCAGTGAGTAATTACCTTTAGTTTTACAGAAAAAGAAGTGAGAAGAAAAACCGTGATTGTTGAATGTAAAGACTGAAAATGATGTTGTAGAGAAAGGAATATTCAGGTGGATTTCTGTAGCAGCAAAAGAAACCTGGTGTTGGCGAGTGCAGTGCCTTTTTTCTGTACGATTTTGTGACCAATTTTATTATTGATTGACATTGGGACTGTTCAAACCATCATCCCTTATTTGCTATTTTATCACAACATATAAAACTAAGCAGCTACCTAACAGGATATGGATTCAAATTCCATTTCTGTATATGAAAGCATTCCGATGATCTCTAAACTCTTCAGAATTTCCAGTGTCCTTAACAAGAGAGTATGAAAGGCCAACAAAAAGTACAAATTGTTACAAAAGTGGAATAGAGTAAGTTCTCAAAAATAATGGAGAAAGGTCTGGGGACCAGGTACTGTGGTCTGAGATGAGTGGAGAAGATAAAGGTCCATGGAGGAAACACCAAATACAATCAATGGTCTTTCACAAGTCAACTGGTTATAAAGGACTATTAATTATGATAAATAATTATGAAGGAGGTTGTAACCATCAAAAATTGAAGACATCCATTTACAATACAGGCAGTAATTATGTTTCATGGAAAGAATCACTTAAAGAAAGGAAAAGTAAGAACAAATATGTCTACTGTGCAGGAAATATTTTCATTATTTAAAATCTCCAAATACTATTTCTTTAAAAGTTACCATTTACCACGTATTTAACTAATTATGTATTTTTCTGCTAGTTCCAGAAGGTATTGGAGTCCAGGTGAGCAGTAGCTGAGGTTTGGAACTTTATTCATTCATCTGGTGCAATCCAGAAGGAGTGCCGCCCATTCAGAAGTGCCAGCTTTTGAATGAGACTTGAAACCAAACATTCATCTGTCCCCCCCCCCACCCCTCCGGTGATGATTGAGGATTCTGAGGGGCCTTGACAGGGTGAATGTGGAAAGCATGTTTCCTCTTGTGGGAGAACCTAGAATTAGAGGTCAATTTAAAAATAAAGGGTAGCCCACAACAGCGAAGGGGCAACATTTTTCCCTTGGAGGGTCGTGAGTCTTTGGAACTCTCTTCCTGAAAAGGCACTTGAAGCAGAGTCTTTGATTAATTTTAAGGCAGAGGTGCATAGATATTTGGTAAGCAAAAAAGGTGTGGTAGGTTATCAGGGGTAAGCGAGATGCAGATTTGAGGTTACTATCAAATGATCTTATTAAATGGTAGGGCAGGCGCGATGGGCCGATTGGCTTACTCCTGCTCCTTGTATGTTCTTATGTACAGAAGAGAGTTCTTCTTGGCATTGGACTGTTGTTTCTCACTCAGCCA
>NC_137340.1:24104643-24262143 GCF_965287045.1 Carcharhinus amblyrhynchos
TAAAATGCAATGCTTTCGTTTTAGACGCACATCTTTCTTTGTGGGTTTTCTAAGAGCCTGGAACCTGCCTTAAGGATTTCTTCCCTCCTTTTTTTAAGTCTGCATATTGTAAATACAATCGTGCAAAACAGTAATGGCCTGGATTTTGGTTTGAGGCACCCTTTCAGCAATGCGAACTTGGCTTGTTGTATGCCACACACCAATAGACTTCAATTGGTTTCTTTACAGTGGAGAATTGGGGTGCTACAGAAGCAGCGGCAAGCTGTGCAGCTGGCTAGTTCGCCACATTTGCATCATCGCAACAGTAATGGAGATCCCTGATGCAAAGGCTTTTGGGGCCTTAAGTAGTTTTAGAGCTATTAGGTAATCATACTGGTTTCTCTGCCTATCCCGCACTCCCTTAGGACTCGTTTTCTATCGCACCTAGCCCACTAACCTCCTGTGTAACCTTCTGGCAGCTGAAGTGTACATGTTGGCATCAGGTAGACCCTATGGAAGAACTAGCTGCGGAGTTGATTTATTATTGTCACATGTATTAATATTCAGGGAAAGGTATTGTTTCTGGCGCACTATACAGACAAAGCACACCATACATAGGGAAGGAAAGGAGAGAGTGCAGAATGTAATGCATAAGAATTAGCATAGAGTTTCAGAAGCATAGAATGAGAGTAAAAGATAGAAGTAGAGGGTATGCTGGGCACAGCTCACAAGAAGTTGCCATGCTCTGGCGTCATCTTGGATTTTTTTTTGTGGTTTATTGATGAAGTGTTAAATCCCTTATCTGAAAAGTCAGCATTATACTGATAGCTGCTTCAGGCTGTTCAGATGGGGAAAAAAATGAAATGGATAACTGAGTGAACTACTATGAGTCGAATAACAGCTAAAATAGATGAAAAATTGTGATAGAATTGATGTTTGATTTATTATTGACACATATTAGTATACAGTGAAAAGTATTGTTTCTTGCGCACAACACAGACAAATCATACTGTTCATAGAGAAGGAAAGGAGAGAATGCAGAATGTAGTGTTACAGTCATAGCTAGGGTGTAGAGAAAGATCAGCTTAGTCTGGCAGCAGGGAAGAAGCTGTTCTTGAGTCAGCTGATACGTGTCCTCAGACCTTTGTATCTTTTTCCAATGGGAGAAGGTAGAAGAGAATATGTCCAAGATTCGTGGGGTCTTTAATTATGTTGGCTGTTTTTCAGAGGCAGGAGATGTGTAGACAGTGTCAATGGGTGGGAGGCTGGTTTGAGTGATAGACTGGGCTTTGTTCATGACCCTTGTAGTTTCTTGCGATCTTGGACACACACAGCAGGAGCCATACCAAGCTGTGATACAACCTGAAAGAATGTTTTCTATGGTGCACCTGTAAAAATTGGTGAGAGTTGTAGCAGACATGCCAAATTTCTATTGTCTTCTGAGAAAGTCGAGGCATTGGTGGGCTTTCTTAACTGTAGTATCAGCTTAGAGGGACCAGGATAAGCTGTTGGTGATCTGGCACCGAAAAACCTGAAGCGCTCAACTATTTCTACTTAGTCTCCATTGATGTAGACAGGGGCATGTCCTCCACTATGCTTCAAATACTGGTTGAATGTAATTCAGGCGAGCCATTGGTATTAAGATATTTAAACAAGGTTACATTTACTGTGTCCTAATTAGATCAAAGGCGAGTACAACTTTGTCTTTTAAAAAGCATTTAGACAGTCACATGTGTAAGATGGATATAGAGGGATATGGGCCAAATGTAGGCAATTTGGACTAGCTTAGTGGTAAAACTGAGCAGCATGGACAAGTTGGCCAAAGGGCCTGTTTCCAAGGTGTAAACCTCTATGACTCTATCTCATATTTGATCTTACATGCTTCAGAAAAAGTTGCATATTTATTTTCTTGCTCGAAATACAAAATTTATTAAGAATTTTAAAGCTAAAATCCAAACTTGAGTTTTCTCCTAAAAATCTTTCTATTGGGATTATCCCACCCACATTACTCTTGGTTAACTGCTTATTCAGAATGATTGACACCACATTGGAGACAACTAAAAAATATGTTCTCAGCTGGAAATCCATGGATCCAACAAGATTTTCAATATGGTATAAAATTGTAAGGGGCATATGTCTTACGTCAGAACTGAGGAAGGTAAGAAATGTCAAGATTTGAATGAGTGAAAAGAGGGGATGAGGGAGAAGAACGAAAGAAAAGGTCTGCAATAGCGTGGAGGACAGGAAATATTAATTACCAAAATGTTTCATGGTACAGAAGCAAAAGAGAATAGTAATGGGTAATGTTCCAGATGAGGTGTGAATGGCCGAAGAAGGGATTAAGAGAGAAATGAGAATAAATTGCACCAGCAAAGACAACCAAAAGATAGATAAAACATAGTGGAGGGGGAGAGGGAGAGGTGGTGGGCAGAGACCTGAAACTGTTAATTCAATACTGTGTCCAGAAGGCAGATGCTGATTCAAAAGATGAGATATTAAAGGGGTGTGGATGGCTCACCTGCCATGAGCCATTCCTCCCCCCCCCCCCACCTCCTCACAAATTAAGTCAGCATAGAGCCAACTCGTTCCATATAAGCACCCCCCAACGCCGCACCCCCCCCCCCCCCCCCCCCCCCCCACACACACACACACACAACAGCCATACAACACTACAAGCAGGCTAAATTGATTAGGGAGGAAGTCCCACCCTCAGGAACTGCCAGCTAATCAGATTGGTCTACAGCTCCAGCAGTCCCAGCAGTGCCAAGAGTGCATCCGTGGGCATTGCTGGGCTTGCAACCAGGAACAAGAAGAAGGTCCATGGGTCCTGGTGCCAGGCAAGTTCAGGTTTTGGGCAGGAAGGGTTTAGCCAGTTAAAGGATGGGGCAGGGGTGGGTGGGGATAGCGAGCACAACCCTTTCTGTCCCTCACAGAACCATAATTGGTTCCCCATTGTCCTCACTTTCCACTTCACCAGCCTCCATATTCAATGGATGATCCTCTGCCATTTCCATGATCTCCAGTCTGAAGCCAAAACCAAACATATCTTTCCTTCCCTTCTCCCATTTCAGGATTCCAAAGAGACTGTTTGCTCTGTGACACTCTGGTCCATGCCCCTGTCACTCCCAATAAACCTTCCCCTTCCTATGGAACCTTCCCATTTAAGTGCAGGAAATGCAACACCTCTGCTTTTACTTCCTCCCTTCTCACCATCAAAGGTCCCAAACAGACCTAAACAGAGAATTATTTGCACTTCTTTGAATTTAGTATTTACTGCTCATTATATGACCTCTCCACTAGGGAGACTAAATGTAGACTCCCTTTAGTGTCCAAGCATTATTCCAGCTTCTTGTTGCTTGTCTTTTCAATTCGTTATCTTGCTTGCATTCTGACTTTCCATCTTTGTGGAAATTTCCAATGAAGATCAATGAAAGCTGGGTGCTCCAGCTTCCTCCCACACTCCCAAGATGTGCGGATTTGGTGATTGGCAATACTAAATTGCCCCTTAGTATCCCAAGATGTGCAGGTTAGGCAAATTAGCAGGGTAAATAAATTGGGTTACAGGGATAGAGCTGGGTATGTAGGATTATGAAAATAGGGTCTGAGGGGGATTGTTGTCACTGCAGGTGCTTTGAGTCAAATGGTGTCCTTCTGCACAGTAGGAATTCTATGATTCTAAGCATGAAGTACAACACTTCTTTTGACTTGGCAATCTTCTGGACTCAGCATTCTGTTTAGATTGTGACTTTTGCTCTCATTTTGTTTTGTGTGTTTATTTTGGTGGTTCACATTGTTCCCTTGCAGACAACTGTTCACACCTCATCCATACACATCATTTTGTTTCTTCACTTTACCCATTGCCACTCCCTTTCGTTATAAGACAGAAATGCTGGAAAACCACTGCATGTGTAGAGATAGAAACAGAGTTAATGTTTTGAGTTCAAAATAACTCTTCTCTGGAACTGAAAGGGGAAAGGTTTTAAGCTATTGAAAAAGTTGGGCAGGTCAGTAGATGCAAAAAGGAACTTTACGGATACATCAGAGATCAAATGACAAAGTTACCATGGGGCAAAGGGGTGTAACTCAATAACAAAGCATTTGTGAGTCGGTGTCAATCGCAAAATAATGGTCAGCAATTTCTGAAAGCAAAACATGAGACCAACCGACAGACTGGCACCAGGGGAAAATACAAAATGGAAAACAGTGTTCATATTCCAAAGTTGTTGAACTCAATGGAATGTTGGCATTTATAGCTAAAGGTTTAGAATATAAAAGGAAGGAAGTATTGTTGTAACTGTACAAGGCACTGGTGAGGCTGCATCTGGAGTATTGTGCACAGTTTTGATCCCCTTATTTGAGGAAAGCTTGGAGGCCGTCTAGAGGAGGTTCACTAGATTGATTCCAGAGATGAGGGGTTTGTTGTATGAAGAAAGATTCAACAGTTTAGGTCTATACTCTCTGGAATTTAGAAGAATGGGGAGAGTTCAGATTAAGGTTTTCCAGATGATAAAATGTATGGATAAAGTAGATGTGGAGCAGATGATTCCTCTGGTGGAGCATTCTAGGATGAGAGGTCATAGTCTTAGGATAAGGGGTAGCAAATTTAAAACACAGTTGACGAGAAACTACTTCTCCCAAAGGGTTGTGAATCTGTGGAATTTGCTACCCCAAAGTGCGGTGGATGCAGAGACAGTGAGTAAATTTAAGGGGGAGCTAGACAGATTTTTAATTGGTTATGGGGAGAAGGCAGGAAAATGGGGATGAGGAGCTTATCAGCCATGACCAAATGGCAGACTGGACTCGATGGATCAAATGGCCTAATTCTACTCCTATATCTTATGAAGTTATGAATGTTGAATCCAGAAGGCTGTAAAGTTCCTGACCAGAAGATGAGGTGTTGTTCCTCCAGCTTGTGTGGGGCTTCAGTGGAATGTTGCATCAGATGAAGGACAGAAATGCGAGTATGCGAGCAAATGGCAAGCAGCCAAAAGATCAGGATGGCGTTTCAAGGTGAATGAAAGTTTTCTGAAAAGTAACCACCCATCGTCTGTTTTGTCTCTCATTTGTAGAAGAGACCGCATTGTGAGTACAGTAGACTGAGTTGAACAAAGTGCAAATAAGCTGTTGCTTCACCTGAAAGGAGTGTTTGGGATCTTGTGGAAGTAGAGGATAAAAGGACAGGTGTTCGGTCTCCTGTGATTGCATAGGAAGGTGCCGTGGGGCAGATATGTGGTGTTAGCGTGATAGAGGAGTGGACCAGGGTGTTTCAGAGGGAACAATCCCTTTGGAATGCTGACAGGAGAAGGGAAAATGTGTTTGGTGGTGGCAACTTGCTGGAGGTTGCTGAAATGGCAAACAATGATCCTTTGAACATGAAGGCTGGAGAGGTGGAAAATGAACAAACCCTTTGGGCAGGATTTTCCGGCTGTGCTCGCCCACAGCCAGGAAAAACCCACCTGAGATCAATGAACCTTTGCATGGTCCATGTCCCGCCTTCTATGATTCCTGTGGCAGATGAGATGGGAAAATTCTGCCCTTTAACTTCTGTACCATGAAACATTTGGCCATTGAGTCTATCCTTCCCTTGCCTTCCGTTTTGTTCTTCTTCCTTCCCTCACCCTAATCTCCCTCTCTCCCATTTCATTTGCTTAGAATTTATTACTTTTGTCCATTTTGATGAAAGATCACAGAGCTGAAATATTGGCTGAAATGTAAGGCCTTCATCATGGTGAGATGGCTAGCTGTGATGACATTTAATCAGGCGGGTGGGACACTCTGCACCTTCTCTTCTCCGCCCAAATTAGTGTCCACTAAAGAGCTCACCCTTCCACCGCTTGCATTAATCTAGTGGTGGGTGGAGGTCTAAGGACCACAATGCAGGTAACATGCCAGCAAATCCACATAGGAGTGTTTTTCGCTACCGGGGGAGGTGTGAATGGGCTTGAATAAGGGACCTGGTTCCAGGAAGCAGGAGTGTTGCTGACACTCAGCCCATGCCCTTGTTGCTTGTCCCTCAGGCTATTTTACTCAGCAACCCCTACCCTAAAAACCCTCTGCTGCCTTCAATTTCTGTCCTGGGATTCAGCAACAATCCTAAGTTTCAGAGGGGTGTTGTCCCAGTCGCAGTCACTGCCTTCCTGGTGGTAATACATTTCAATAGAGCTTGTTGCCAGCCTCTGATCTGCTGACAGCTCTCAGCAGGCTGGACTTTCACTCCCTGGGATCCTTGACCCCGGAAAAGGGCTGCAACTGGCCTGTCAAAAGCCTGCGTGGCACTTAATTCAGCAGGTATTCCCTGAAAGAGGCTGCACAGGGCTTTCACTGGTGTTTCAGACCCTTGTGAGGTCCAATATATACAGCCCATTAACTCTGTTCATCTCTTCACAGATGCTGCCAGGCTTGCTGAGTGATGAGATGGGCTAGGATTTCCAGCATTTGCAGAATTTTGCTTTCATATTATAGATGCCTTATCAGCTTGACTTGCACCATGAAACAGAATTTGGATCAGCTCATTAGGATCTGGTGCCATTAAATGCTTTCTAACATGTTAACACAATCCTCGTGAGCATGGGGTGATTGGCTCTCTCCTAACCTCTCATTTCAGAATTACTTTACTTGTTCAGCTGCCACCCTGCATCTCTTGCAGCCAGCTAGATGCTTCCTCAGACTAAACTCAATTCATTTGTAATGTGCCAAAATAGACAGAGCTTTCATTCCCATTGCCCCTTCATGTTAATTATGATGGGATGAGATTATTAGATCTCATTGTGAAACAGTTGAGCACAGATGATATACACTGGCCTATTAGTTTGAATATCTCGTATTGTCACTTAGAAATTCTTAGGTGAATGTCACCGTGCTGTCTGCTCAGGACATGTTCTTTTTGTTCTCCGTTTTCTGAAAATCACTCCCTTTTCAGTAAAACTCCAGTTTTTTGCATCATGGATTAAAAGCTAATGAAAAAATTACCATATTATCTGCAGCCAAACATTAGCATGTGAAGTATGGTTAAAAGGATGAATTCCTGTCACCAGGTTTTACAAATCTTTGGGACTTTTTGGTCCAGAGTTTGCATCGACTTCAGGGAGTTCGATCAATTGCGTAAAATATGCTGCAGGACTGTGGTCTCATTTCTCTCTTTGTACAACAAAACTTGTGAGTGAGACCTTTCTGAAAATTCATTTATGCCACAGTTAATATCCTGGAACATGAAGAATTTAGGTTCAAAAGGCTATAATGATTACTTCGATTAAGTTTTCACACTGAAGTACTACACTGGAACTAAAATGCTCTTTCTAGGGAAATCCATTGATAGCATTACTTGTATTTTTTCCTTCCTTGATTTAAATGAATTAATTTAAACTAAACGAAAAATCTATGTCGCAACCATTTGCACAGTTCCAATACTTTGTATGAAATGTAAGGTATTGGACATGAGAGCAAGACCACAAACACCAAGGGTAGAAGTTTCTTGGGAATTGTAGTGGGCGAGGGATGGACCATGCAAAGATCTGTCGACCTCAGGCGGGATTTTCCGGTTTCAAGGAGATCGCAGCTAGAAATTCCACCCCCCCCCCCCACAAATGTTGTTTTTGATGCTAGCCCATCTCATCATTTTAAGCCAATTCAGCAGCAATTTTCAAATAAACTGCTGTAGGAAACGTTTTTCTAAGAAATTTGGAATTTGTTAAACAACATGCGCTTCAGTTTTGGATTACAATCCAACAAACTAATCATGTAACACTGTAGCAAATAACTCATTAAAATTGAAATTTTGTTCCAGATTACTAAATTGTATTTTTTGTTCCCAAGTCTATGATTTTATTGTTGAGGAGTGAATTACTCGCATTACCTTTCACCCATATTTATAACTGTGTTCTGCACAATGTGGAAAAAAAAAGTTTTGGGATGAAGTCATTTCTGGTTTCAGTTACTCCTAGGACTGTAAGTCGTACAGCTGTGGGTCCTAAACTACAATTCCTGCATTCAGTGTTGACAACACATCAGCAGCAGCATAAAATGAACACGACCAAGAAAGCTCTAAATGAATACAGACCATGAAACGCTCAGCATTCTGTACGCCTGGGCTCCAAGCAGAGAGTTTTCTTAAAAAGAAAGGATGAAATGCATGAATTGGCCTTTGGAGACTATTAGTTAAGGTGCATGAATGTACTATACCGAGATATTAAAGTATTAAATTTGGCTACAGAGAGGAAGCATGGTTTTTGGGAGAATATCAGGTTTTATTCTCTAAATGAGAGAACTTAATAGCTTACAACCTACTGCGTGGTTATAGTTAAGTTGTATTTACAAATGAGATAAACCTTGTATCCCATTACTCATATGTTTTTACTTCATTTAAGATTTGTTATTGTGAAATTAGTGGTAAATACATTTAGAGAGTCCATATTACAGGAAAAAAAACTAAACTTGTTCATTTCCAAAATGAATATCGTTTTAGATAGCAGTCCAATTCAGCCTTTGAATAATATCACCTTTGTTGTTTGGAAAATGTACCTATTTTGGTCTCTTCTCACTGAATCCATGGAACTGTTATGTTTACAGCACAGGAGGTCATTTATCCTTTTGGATGTGTGAGCCTGAGGTGCCCCTAATATTGGGTCTCTGGTCTCATTAATATCAAGTCACTGTGGTGAGAGCAACCAGTTTTCCAGCTCCTGTCATTCAATATTCAGGTAACTATATATTAAAAAGTTAACTTGAAGAAAGAGCCAGTTGTCCCATAGTCAATCGGACTTGCACTTAGGAACTATGCAGGTGTTAGGCATCTTATTTACATATGCAAAGAGACTAATGCCTGTCTTAGCCGTAGACACTCACTGTTTATTTTCTTTTCCCTTACTAATATGTTGGATGGCTTGAAGCGTGTACCCTGTTCACTAGATCGGTGGCCTTGGACAAGCTAATATCTGAAATTAGATTGTTCATGTTTACGATTGCACATAAAATCTCTGCTGTGCAGAAGGAGGCCATTCAGCCAATTGAGTCCTTTTTTTAAAATATTACCTAGGCTCTATCCTTTACAAGCCAATTTATTTACCCTGCTCATCCAGCTAGCCTACACATCTTGAGATACTAAGGGACAATTTAGCATGGCCAATCCAACTAACTGGCACATCTTTGGAGTGTGGGAGGAAACCAGAGCACCCAGAGGAAAGCCATGCAGACACAGGGAGAATGTGCAAACCCTACACAGTCATCAAAGGCCAGAATTGAACCCGGGTCCTTGGCACTTTGCAGCTCACAGAAATATAGCACAATCTGACTTAATTTTATTGGCCAGAGTGTCCATCCTGACTCTTTGCTGGATTGATCCTATTGCACCCTTTTCATCTTCTGTAGGCCTACATCTTCCTTTGGTTCTCATGCTTACCCAGTCCTCCCCTAAAATCTGAAATGGTCTTTGACTCAATTGTGCTCTATAAATTTTACAATGGGTTTTGTGAGATTTTTCTTCCCCCGTCCATTTTAATTTTGTTTCCAATTTTCTCCCTTCCACTTCTCCCAAAGCTGGTGACTACAGTTGGATTGTCAGTCCACTGCCTTGCAAATACTCCGTTTCCTTGAGTAGGCCGAGGTGGTGGGTGGAATTTTACTGGTACATCTGCCTGAGTTTTGTATGATCCCGCCCAAGGCCATCTTGGACCCTTAGAGGATGAGAGGGGGGACTTAGTGGTAGGGGATAGGGAAATGGCTGAGGCCCTGAATAACTTTTTTGTTTCAGTCTTCACGGAGGAGGACGTGAGTAATTTGCCAGGTGTTAGCGATGGAAAGATGGTAGGAGTGGAGGGCCTGAATGACATTATTGTTACTAGAGAGGCGGTGCTCAACAGACTGGAGGGGCTGATTGTGGACAAGTCCCCAGGACCGGATGGAATGCATCCAAGGGTTCGGAAGGAAATGGCGGAGGTGATAGTGGATGCCTTGGTGATTATTTTCCAAACGTCGCTGGATTCCAGGGAAGTGCCAGAAGATTAGAAAACGGCTAATGTTACGCCGTTGTTTAAGAAGGGTGGCAGGCAAAAGGCAGGGAATTATAGGCCAGTTAGTTTAACGTCTATTGTAGGAAAAATGTTAGAATCTGTGATCAAGGAGAAAATAGCGAGGCATCTTGAGGAGAATTGTTTGGTAGAGCAGACGCAGCACGGTTTCGTTAAGGGGAAGTCGTGTCTGACGAATTTATTGGAGTTCTATGAGGATGTGTCTAGGGCGGTGGATAGAGGAGAGCCGGTGGATGTGGTGTTTCTTGATTTTCAGAAGGCGTTTGACAAGGTGCCTCACAAGAGGTTATTGCGGAAGGTCAGGGGGCATGGAGTTGGGGGTAGGGTGTTAGCGTGGATAGAGGATTGGCTGTCAAATAGGAGGCAGAGAGTGGGGGTCAATGGGTGCTATTTGGATTGGCGGTTGGTGACTAGTGGAGTGCCCCAGGGGTCAGTGCTGGGGCCTCAGCTATTCACCATTTATATAGATGATCTGGAGGAGGGAACCGAGTGTATGGTGTCAAAATTTGCTGATGACACCAAGATTGGTGGAACAGCAAATTGTGCGGAGGGTGTGGAGAGGCTGCAGAAGGCTGGGCGAATGGGCCAGGAACTGGCAAATGGAATTTAATGTTGGCAAGTGTGATTACTTTGGTAGGAATAATGGTAGGAAGGACTATTACTTACGTGGCGAAAAACTGCAGCATGCAATGGTGCAGAGGGACCTCGGGGTCCTTGTGCATGAGCCGCAAAAACTCAGCCTGCAGGTGCAGCAGGTGGTCAGGAAGGTGAATGGGATGCTGGCCTTCATAGCGAGGGGGATTGAATATATAAGTAGGGAGGTCTTTCTGCAGCTGTATAGGGCACTGGTGAGGCCGCAGCTGGAGTACTGTGTGCAGTTTTGGTCGCCGCACTTACGCAAGGATATTTTGGCCTTGGAGGGAGTGCAGAGGAGGTTTACTAGGCTGATTCCGGAGTTGAGGGGGTTGAACTATGAGGAGAGGCTGAATAAACTAGGCTTATACTCGTTAGAGTTTAGAAGAATGAGGGGAGATCTCATTGAGACGTATAAGATGTTGAATGGGATGGATAGGATTGAGGTGGAGAGGCTCTTCCCGCTCAGAAAGGACAGTAGGACTAGAGGGCACAGCCTCAGGGTAAAGGGGGGACGGTTTAGAACGGAGTTGAGGAGGAATTTCTTCACGCAAAGGGTGGTGAATCTCTGGAATTCTCTGCCCGTTGAAGTGGTGGAGGCTGCCTCGCTAAATATTTTTAAGACGCGGGTTGATGGGTTTTTGATAAGCAAGGGGATTAAGGGTTATGGGGAGAGGGCGGGAATGTGGAACTGAGCCACGACAGATCAGCTATGATCTTATTGAATGGCGGGGCAGGCTCGAAGGGCTAGATGGCCTACTCCTGCTCCAATTTCTTATGTTCTTATGTTCTTATCTCCAAGCCGAGGCAGGCATCCCGGTAAAATTCCAGCCAGTGCGTATAGGCTAGGTAATTAAGAACATAAGAAATAGGAGCAGGATTAGGCCATCTAGCCCTTCGAGCCTACCCCGCCATTCAATAAGATCATGGCTGATCTGTCGTGGCTCAGTTCCACATTCCCGCCCTCTCCCCATAACCCTTAATCCCCTCGCTTATCAAATACCCATCAACCCACGTCTTAAAAATGTTTAGCGAGGCAGCCTCCACCACTTCAACGGGCAGAGAATTCCAGAGATTCACCACCCTTTGAGTGAAGAAGTTCCTCCTCAACTCCGTTCTAAACCGCCCCCCCCCCCCCCCCCCCCTTTATCTTGAGGCTGTGCCCCCTAGTCCTACTGTCCTTTCTGAGCGGGAAGAGTCTCTCCACCTCTATCCTATCCATCCCATTCATCATTATATATGTCTCAATGAGATCTCCCCTCATTCTTCTAAACTCTAATGAGTACAAACCTAGTTTATTCAGCCTCTCCTCATAGCTCAACCCCCTCAACTCCGGTATCAGCCTAGTAAACCTGAATCCTGATCCTACCTTCACGTGCTATGCAGGCACACGTTTCAAAATGGTTGTTGGAACAACAAAAAATAGGTCGATTGCCTGCTTCAGGCAAAGTGAAGTACCTTGACTATAGCCCTAAGATCTGCTAACTCAGCACATTCCAGGAACTAAATCTGGGTTTGATTTGAGTTATAAAACCGTAAGACATAGGAGCAGAATTAGGCCACTCCGCCCATCAACTCTGCTCCGCCATTCAATCATGGCTGATATTTTTCTCATCCCCATTCTCCTTTTCCCCATAACCCTGATCCCCTTATTAATCAATAACCTATCTATCTCTGTCTTAAAGAACTCAATGACCTGGCATCCACAATCTTCTGTGCAAAGAGCTCCACAGGTTCACCACTTTCTGGCTGAAGAAATTCCTCCTCATCTCAGTTTTAAAGGATCGTCCCTTTAGCCTGAGGTTATGCCCACTGGTTCTAGTTTTTCCTTCTAATGGAAACATCCTCTCCATGATCACTTCTATCCATTCCTCACATATCCTGTAAGTTTCAATAAGAACAGACTATAAGACGTTGGAGCAGAATTAAATTATACGACTCAGTTCTGTGCTGTCTTTTTAGCAATTAAGTCACCAGGGAGCTGGAAGCTGCTTTCTCATAAAGATATACAAACATTTCTGTTTTTGAATTTATTTCTGATTTTTATTGTATTTTGATAGAAGTACATATGTTTTTAATGAAATATTGGTTTCTTATTAGGCTCAGAAGATCTTTTCGTCCAATAAAGATAAGGAATTATAAAATCAGAAAATAGTACAGCACACAAGGAGGCCATTCAGGCCATCCACTCTGTACCATCCCTCACAATGGACAATCCAGTTTCTCCTTTATGCTGTTGCTTTTCCAACGTCTCTGTACTATTTTCACCTACTGCACAATCTGTTTCCACAATGTGTTCAGGTAGTGCATTGTAAATTCAAACTACTCAACTGTGTTATAAACTTTACCCTCCTGTTGCCTCTGATTCTTTTGCCAAACACTGAGGCTCGAATTCTTATTGTGCAAAGGCAACAGGGAGAGAGGTGAGCATGCCGCCAATTTCTCAATAAAGCGACGTGCTGGTCAGCTGGCAGGTTCCCATTCTAGCTTCCTTTCAGTGAGGCTGCTTCTTGTGGGGGGGTGGCGTTATCTACCTGCCTGCTAGTGGTGAGTAGCCATTAAGAACAATTAATGTGCCTATTGAGAGCACTCATCACATGCCATCTGGAATTGTGTCGATGGCAGATGGACCTCCTGCTGAGGCTGAAGCCCAGCAGATGGATAGATGCAGCCTCCCAGTAGCAGACCTGGGCGGCCAGCAATACTACTTTTCATTCTGCCCCCCAACCTTTGACGCTGTGGGTGCCAGGGAGCCACAGCACAGGCCATCCTATGGATGGATTGCCTGGCACTGTGAGCACGTTGTACCTTTAAACGTTCTCGAATCTTCAGGGTGCGCCTCCATCTTGAGGCACCCTCTATCCAATACGGCTCACCTTTTCCTAGTTTGGCTGTCAGCTGCCCTGAGCCTCGGGCACTCCCTTTGCTCCTCCCAACAGAACTTAGAATCACAGAATCCCAACAGTGTAGAAGGAGTCCATTCGACTCATTGAGTCTGCACCAACCACAATCCCACTCAGGTCATATCCCCATAACCCTACCTATTTACCATATCAAGCCCCCCTGACGCCAAGGGGCAATTTAGCATGGCCAGCCAACCTAATCTGCATAGCCTCAGATTGTGGGAGGAAACCGGAGCACCTGGAGGAAACCCACGGCCATCATCCTAATTGGGCACAGTTCACGGAGACAGCCTCTTGACTGGCCACCTCCTCAAAATCTCCTCAAGGGTCCTGCCACAGGCACATCCGGGATCCCAACCTGGAAACCAGGCAAACATTGGAATGGAGAGCCTAAAATCCAGCCCCTTTAAAACGTGTTCCTTTTGGTTATCAGCCATTAAAAGCAGTTTGTCTTTGTTTACTCTAGATAAACCTCCATAAATTTGAACATTTCTATTCAATCTTCTCTTAACTTTCCTGCTCCAAGTGAGATCCCAGCTTCCCCAACGTATTCACAAAACTGTAATGCTCTCATTCCCAGAACCATTCTAGGAAACTTTTTTGTCTGGAAAACAGTTTGTATACAGGTAATCTGAGAACAAACTGATCAAGGTTGTAAGTGATATCATTTCCCTGTGTTTCCATACACCTGGCTGCTCTATTGTTCTGTTTCACTATCTCTGTGGCCGCTGTTAAATCCATTTCCTGGCATCAAAAGAGCTCCGTGTATTATTCACCTTTCTCAATGCTCTGGTGAATTTGAGGCCTTTTCTGTTGAGGGTTCACCTACTCCAGGATTTTCCGGCTTTTCCAGCCAGCAGGGTCTCCTGGTCCCGTGGCGGGACAGATGAGCCACAGTAAAAACGGTCTGTACTGTCGGGACTAGAACGTCCCACTGACGGTAAATGCCAAGCTGCCTCTGCCACAGGGAGACACGCCAATGAATTGCTCGCTCAGTCTGAGTTGTACCACCCTTGTCTTTAAGTTGGAAAGATGTGCGTTGGAAGCCCAGTGAGAACTTAACTTCAGTGCAACTCTGCAGGAGTGATGTTTTTTAGTGTTAAACCAAAGCTTCACCTACCTGTTCAGGTAAACACCAGGGATTGTGTGACAGTGTTCCAGGAGTTCATTCTTTCACTACAGCCAACTAACTGGTCATGAATTGTATTGTTATTAATGAGACATTACCAGATGCAAATTGCTGACAATGCAACAAGGACGACAGCACACTCTAAACTCTTTAACTTTGAGAGGTCCTGAAAGTGAGGTTCAGTCTCTTCTGTTACTGTTTGTTGCAGTGTATATGTAGCTAAGTCAGAAGACAGGGCTAACTGTGGATTGAATATCAAAACCCTACTGTAAATAAGGCAAGGCTAACTGACAATATGTATAAAGAAATGTAACAATGCATATGGTTATAATTTATTGGAATTCGGATTCAGATTAGAGCTATGTTCAGAAGTACTTGTCTGCTGCTTGTACTGGTTTCTGTTAACAACTCTGTGGGAAATTAGACTACTGGTTCCTCCCACTCCAAAGCAAAGACTAGAAGGAGGGTGAGTAAGGTCCAGATAGCAGTTGAAATTATTGAGCCAAGTTTAGGCCCCAGGGTGTCTTCTGAAGTGAGATACTACATTGCGAGATTCAATTAAGTGACTATCAAAGATAAATACTTGATGCCTCAAATGGATGCTCCAGAGACTTTCTGTCAAAAGCACCAGTTTAATAGCATACTGGACACAGCTTCTGAATATTCACCAGTGGTTGCATATTGTAATGACTCAGGAAGTCCGACTGGAAAGGATCTTGGCTTATTTCAGAATGCAAAGTAACATCACTACCATGGTGCACACACATTAGTCCCTATCTGGGACTACCATTCAGCAGGCCCAGCCCTGGCTACTGCCTGTTACCAGGGGAACTTGTATTCAACAAGCCCTACAGGAAGTTCAATCAGTAACTCCCCTGTAGACTTTTGGCGGTTTTCACACCTACATGTTCACAGCAGGTCCAGTATGTAATTTCACTCCAGTCGCAGACTGTCCTAGTTCAGTGCAATTTGAGTTGTGCAAAGCTCTGGCACTGTTTGCTCCTTTTATGAATAACCTGCTGCCTGATCTCATTTACAGCTATTGTGCTTTTACTTTGTGTCCTGTATGACATAGAAACATAGAAACCAGAAGCAGGAGTAGGCCATTTGGCCCTTTGAGCCTGCTCCACCATTCTTTTTGATCACAGCTGATCATCAAATTCAATATCCTGATCCTGTCCTCCCCCCACACCCGTTGATCCCCTTACCACCAAGAGCTACATCTAATTGCTTCTTGAAATCTCACAATGTTTTGGCCTCAATTACTTTCTGAAACTGTGAATTCTACAGATTCATCGCCCTCTGGGTGAAGAAATTTCTCCTCATCTCAGTCCTGAAAGGTTTATCCCTTGTCCTCTCTGTTGTTCTATCAGCTACAGTGCCAGGGCATTGAAGAATCAGTGTCAAGCATTTTGTAAGCTGCACAGTTGAGTTTAGATTAAGAAAATGCTACTTTTTACAGAGTGAGATAATGTTCTTAGATCACTGGAGTAAATACTTTACAGAGCACTGTGGTTCCCCATCAGCATCTAATTCTCTCCCACAGTTAAATGGTGGGGCTTGGGGGGAGCGGGGAGAGCCCACCCACAATCCTGATGGCTGCCCCAGAGTAATTTAACATTGAAAGCAGCCCCTCTACCACCTTAATGCCCCACATACTGTCCTTGTCAATCTAGGCCATCCACCCACCCTCATAACTCTTCATAGCTTCCATGTCATCCTCTGCCCACTACTTACCCCATCGGTCCACATACCATATATCTCAATCCAATCCTCATGTCCCTTTATAGCCATTTTGTCAAATTAGTAGCTAACTTATGCCAACCTTTGTCCCTCACCAACCATCTTGTGCCCTTGCCCCTTCAATGCCATCTCACTTTGTATCCACCATAGGCAAACCTCAGAAGCTTTGTTCCATTGATCAATATAGACATACAGTACATTGAAATGCATTCAACTAACTTATTATGAAAACAAAAAGTTAACTGAAGTCCTTGATCTCTCATGATATCAAATATTTCTATTCTATAACTATTTGAATCTATCAGCCAAACTGCTCACTTAACAGGCACCTTCTTGATAATGTTAGGATGTAAACTCAGTCGTGCAGCACAAATCCTCCAATAATAACCCTCAGTTTTATGTCATCAGAAAGCCTGAAATAGCATTTTTTTAAAAAACTCCATATATTTTGTTCTAAATTTAAAATCTAGCAGAGTTAAATAGCTTGACAGCTTTGACAGTTCCAATGAGATTTGACAGTTCTTTGACAGCTTAACAATTCCTTGACAATTCCAATGAGCTTCTGTACATTTTAGACACGTATGCCTAATTTAACACTCCCAAGATCACCTTACCCCTCCAAAATGGTACCTTGCCTCTTCCAAAGGGGTACCTTAACTCGCCAAGAGGGTACCATATCCATCCAAATTAATCCATAAAGCTCAGACCTGTTCCTACCAGATCTAATCTGCACACTTTGTGTTTTAAGCACCTACCTCATAAAACTCCCACGTGAATGAAGGCAGCTACCAATTTATACTGGCAGCTGCCTAGGTGAACTACAGACGTATGATTTAGAACATGTTCCCATTCCCCTCCTGCAGAAATCACAGAGGTGGGGCTTAGGGTGGGAATTCTGGGCCCCTGCTGGCATTTTTCACATAAGTAGAAAGCTTCCATTTATACTCACTACTTTGATTTTTTTTGTGCAAATGAAGAGCCTCACCGTCAGCACAAGAATTTCAGGTCATGGAATATAATTGCCCTTTTGAAATCAAGGGCAAGATTCTCCAATCTCTCAGCCGTGTGTTTCTTGCCAGTGGGAGGTGGCGCATTGTCTGCTAGTGGTGGAATTCCCATTGACATCACCCCATGTTGGCTGGAAGCCCACGGGTGAGATTGCATTGCCGGCAAGACTGGAGAATCACATTGGCGTGAACGGCTGAAGAATTTCAGCCCAAGTACATAGACGATGGATAGTTATAATAGTTATCACTTTAATTTGGGTCTTGCACAGATTTGAGTTGTTTTTGTTGTGTAGAGTAACTATTGTAATGTGATCTTTCCTGGGGCTGCCTTAGTGTCCTGTTTTACTCAGTTCATGTGTAGATATATAGGAGATGGATAGTGAAACATGTTTAACAAAATGATGTTTAGAATGTATAAAATGAAATAATCTTATTGTGCCGCAATATGATAGGACATTTATCAGATAGGATGATAACATTATGACCAGAACTACTACTTCCTCCCCACTTCACTATAAATCTACCTTATTCAAGAAGTTCATGCACACTGTACCACACTTACAGCCTGCCCTATGGAATTGAACCAGGGAGAGCAGTTTTTCTTTCTGCATAGTAGCTGATAGAAAATTTCATGAGATTAATTTTTTTGTCTTTTTATGGAATCACGGAACTAAATATCAAACTAGTTACATGACTCACTCATAAAACAAAGCAGTATTCAGGGCCATCCCTACTAAAGAGACTCTTTATCACTGCCAAGGGCACTATAAAGATGGTGGACAGACAGTGACGAGGTGACAAGTAGCTCATTTGAAAGAGTGGGTGGTGTTTGTTCGTGCATTCATTCCTATTCAAACAACAAAAAAACTCCTTACTGTGATTTTAATAAAATGTGTGCATTTATTGAACAAACAGGTAGGAACCAATGGAAAATCCATTTGTGATGCAGTGCTTTATCACAATTTTGAATCTGTAGTTTGAGTTATTAAGCATTTTTCACTAATGAAATAAATTGAGTAATTTGTTGTTTTTCATTAGGCATTCTGCTATACATCGGAACAAGTTGCTGCTGTAAGGATTAAAAAGAGATTATAGATATAAATTTGCCTGGGTCTTAGGTACGCTCAGCTTGGGTGGGATTTTATGGCCTCGCTTGTCCTGAAAATGTAAAATCCCACCCAAGTTCAATGGGCCTTTCCATTGTCCGCCCCTCATCCTTCTGATTCCCATAGTGGGTGGGGTGGTAGAATTCTGGCACTTGTGTGGGTGCAGCAACACAACAGTCAGTTCACTGATTGTGAAGCAAGCAGACAGTGAGTTGCACCAGCTGCAGAGTCTGTGATTCAGGAAGTGTTTTTTATCAAGAAATTTAAATTCCAGTGGAAATGGGGTACTGTGCCCTGAAATAATTGCATCGATTGGGTTTGGCAGCCTGGGTATCCTTCTCTCCTCTTGCCTTCAGTTCTTTATTTTGGTTATTTCGGCACATGATTTTTTTTTGTTCATAAGATTGCGTCCTCCATGTTCCTCCATTTTGCTCTCCTGTCATTCATCCAATAATTTCCACAACTTGGAACTGATGTTCCCCATCAGCCAGTGCCATGATGGCTCTGAGTCTCCTGGGAATCAATTGCTTCTTGAACCTTCTGAATTCCTGTCTCTTTGCACCAGTATATCTTGGCTCCCACCCACGCAGCAGGAGGTCTGGGCGATACACATGTTCGAAGCAAGCACATCAAAATTTACTGTTGTTAAGAGGAGAAGTGAAGGTGTATTGTGTTCTTCGTTTGCAGATAAACAAATATAAGCGGGCCAATGCAAACATTGTTTCTGTGTTGGTAAACTGTTTTATTTTATTAGAAAGAAGCCATGGAGTGCACAGAGAGAGTTCATTCCAGCAGATCCATACAAACTTGTCAAGTCTCATTAATTTCAGTGAGACTAGCTTATTTTGTATGAAAAACAATTGATTGGCTTTTGTGTTTCAGTGTAGGAAAATAAACAAATGCCATTTATTTAAATAGGTTTTCAGTTTAACATTCTGCTTTCCCCCAATATCATCTCTTATTAATCTGACCTTCACAAACACATTGCTTTATACCTGCCTTTGTTAAGCACAGGTTAAAACAAAAGGATTTAAATCTATTTGAAAATTTGTTTTCCCCAGGTATAAGCATTAAAACTGCCCCTACTCCCCTGATAGTAAGCTAACAAGTTATTATTTTCCTTTACACAGTGCAATGGTGACTCCAGGACTCCCACAAACTTTCTGTGGACCCCCTTGTTGTACATTGCTGTGCCAACAGTTTATCACATTGTAGTTACATTCAGTTTGAACCTCTACTCGTGTTATTTTAACAAATAGGCAATTGATAACTGATGATTTTCATGACAGGTAAGATTGATAATCAATTAAACAGTTAAATCCTACTTATCCATGCAAAGATATTCCTGTTCTGTCCTCTCAATTTTTAATGCTAATAATGTTATAAGGAGGAACAAATACTCCTGTACAAAGTATAATATAAAAGATATGATGATATTTAGTCAAGGATCATTTGCTTCAAATGATAGAATAATTATACAACTATGTGAAATATAGCTGACATTGGGAGAAATTTACTATTAATAATGTTATAAATATGCACTATATACACAAATTAAAATAACTAGATGCTAACATTATGCCAGAGGGATTTTTGTCAGGTTACCATTAGACTACATTGTTGGAAGGGTGTCCTGCTGCTATGGAAAAAAAAACACTTAAATGCATCATTGTTCCTGAGAACAAACAGATATATTATTGCCAGTGACCGGAGGAAATGCCAAACCTGCTGCTGCAGTGCAGTTGCCAGAGCTTCTGATAGCTGAGCTATTACTGCAACCAGAATGATGAAAAATTGTAGACTCGATTCTCAAAATGTAAAACATACTCAACATTACTGCTTCAATACTGTCTTGAAAATGCACTCAAAAGTCGAGTACAATCTTAGTAGAAGTAATGCAATTTTGTTGAGTGTGTGCATCACGTCATTCTATCAACAGTGCTGCCAATGATGTGGGTTGAAAACACCACTCTGCCGCTGGAATGTTTTATACAGTGAGCTTAACTAGTTGTAATTTTGCTTTCTCCTTCAAGGACAATGGGAATTTTAATCAAATACGTGTCATTTAAGAATGACAGGAATAGCTTGCATTATAAATGTTTACAATAAACCTAGAAACTACAGCTAACAATATCAACAGGCAAACAATTGTCACCTCGCGTTTTCTGTTGTTTTAACAGAGATGTCAAACCATTTGAAATGACATTACTGACAGTGATTTATAGGCTATTCACATATATAATACATACGTTAAAAGCATGACATTATTTCATGGTGAGTTGGAAATATGTTGGGTTCTCCCACCACTTTATCACCATGTAATGCAATTTAAGTTTAATAAATGACCATAGGATCAGGTACTGGAGCTAAATATTAATTTTCAGTCTGAATTATATTTAAGTCAATTCTATGTTGGCACCAGCTAATTGTGCATTTAAATGAAATATTCTGATGCAGAGGTGCAAAATGGAAACTGGCGAAGCAGTTGTTCTTGAGTATCCGGTGACTCAGATTGTGGGAACTTATCTTGGATGTTTCGCCTTTAACCCTTTCCCACTGGATCAGGTCTCCAGACATTTGAAAAGAACTTATTGACAAGTCTGGTTTCCTGGAAAAAAGAGTAATGCTGTTAACTTGGCCTTGGATATGTAGCCTGAAGCCAGTACCAAGGTAAGGTAACAGCCTTGCTATTATAGCCAACTCTTTTACCAGAGCCCTTTGCTGGCCCAGGTTACACAAATTATTCCATCTATTGGGTCATATTTCCACAATCCACTCTTATCTCAATTGTAATTGTTGTGTTGCATATTTCTTTGGTATGTTTGATCAAACGCAGGGTGCATATGAGTACGGTGCAGGTCAGAAAATAATGAAAACAGGGCAGTGGATTTGCTATCCCTCAAACTGTCCTTAATTTAAATACAGCAAAGATATGCATAAATGGATCCAATTGAGAATAATCACGCAACTGTGTTTACTTATGAAACACAGGTCCACTATCTTTGATAATCAATATAGCAATTTACTTGTTGGATTTTGTGTTCAAACCTAGTTGCTCTAGGTTACACTTGTCATTTATTTCATTAACTGAGGTGCTTTACTTTTTTGACGTTTAAAAAGGAACCTGTTTGATACTTTACGCACCTTTCTCATCAAATATGTCACAATACCTTCCACGTGCAAAGTTCAATTACTTTGAAGTAAGGCTTTGCTACAGCTTTAATAACAAAATAAATAAAAGAACAACCTTTGTCTTTATGAAAAAATGACAGTGCATTTACTGCTGCTAGCTACTTTTCATATTCCATCCCCTCTTCCTGTAGAATTTCATCTCCATGAAAAGTTTATGATCAAATCATTAGCATAAGATGGTTGAAAATTGGTCAGACATAACCACTCCTAAATCTATAGTAATTTGACAAAATCATTATCATGAAACTGGTGTTCTTTATTAATAATTATTCCAGTGCCTGAATCCTGCTGTATAGAAATATTGCAAATCACTCTGCCGTTATTCTACCATACCTGCTTTACATATTAGCATAGAAATATTAAATGCTTGTTTACATACTTCAGTTTGACTCAGAATCTTTTCAGCTTCAAGGAGGAATAATGCATCTGTTTTTTACTGTTTAGTTTTTGTATTATATCAATGTGTTTTTTTTTAATCAAAATTAGCCGGTTACTAGAGCTGTCTGAATGCTAAGTCCCTTTCCCCCGGGATGAGTGACCTACCAGCTAGAGTGTTAGGACTTCAACACTTTCAACCAGATGATGTGAGTTCGAATCGCAGACAGCCTGTCACTCCACAACATTTGCTTCAGATGAGTGAGTTTTTGTCAAGTTGAGTGGAGAACCATGCAAATATCAGGTACTCTCACTTAAGGAACAGCCAAATTGGTGTAAACCTTTCAGACATCAATTTGGCCAATACTTTATTGGGATTGATTTGTGAATCTACGGTCCAGTTTGTTTGGCGTTGCTGGCTAAAGGAGGAAGTATGGTGACAGCCAAAACAATCGGGATAACTGAGAGGGCATTTGACTTTAAATAGCCCCTGTCAACATTACTATTTATTGATTTCATTTTCAATATATTTTGTGTGAGGAATGAATTCACTCATAACATCAGTGAAAAATCTGAAATGTTCACAATTCAGGAATCCAGAATTTCTGTCTCCACTGTCAGACAGATTCATACCCAGACTTTTTTTCCTGGGATTGGATTTGAAAGACTGCCTGGAAAAAGAATGGGAGTCACCCCATCCACATCACCCTCATTTTTTCCATTATTCAATAGGTCACCCAAAGAGAGTCAATGACTCTAACCATGGAAATGAGCTGACAGCCTAAATGCTTTATCTCCCCTCATTAAGGGAGGAAAATAAAGAGTTGGTCAGTTATCATTTAAAATGTAGCAAAAATTCATACCCACGACGAATGCTCCATCCATTACAAAACATCCTCTTTAGAATTCACTGGGCATTAAAGAGTTAAGAAAAGTCCCAATAAACGATCTTTAAAAATGCAAGGACCATCTGTGGTTTCTTACTTAGCAGCAGGCTTGTGTGTCTTGAAATAATGCAGATATCTGCTAACACAAACCAGAATTGCTATGGGCCTAAATTTCCCACTGAGGGGATTTAACAGTCTCTGCAAAATTGGGGATTTTGGGCTGTTGATGGGGGAAATATGTGTGGGCAAGGTCATAGAAATAAATCAAAACAGAGATCGGATTGACATACTTGTTAAAAATTGAGTGACTACTTATCCAACAGTTTTCCTTATCCCTTTCACCCAGTAGCATTAAGTGGCATGATATACAAATAGTGACTGCTATCGAGGGCAATGGAATCCAGATCTAAGTTGCATGGGTATGAGCGACTAACAGTTTTATAATTGCCAGAAGGCAAAGACTATCAGAATTATAATGATGTAATACAGCTAGCAATTAATGCTAACATATGAATATGAAGTAATTGTAGCTGTCAGAAGGCTATGGTGACAATTGGCTTCAAAATCATTTTTGAATTGATGTCCTCTGGACGTGAATCTGAGGACAAAAGGGAAAACTTTCTTAATACTATGTAAATGTGTTAAAGCCTCCACTTAAAGGTTAAAAAGAGGTTTGTGCTTCACGAATCATATTTTTATTCTCAGTAATAATGTTAGTTTTGTTCTTGTTGTCAAGATATTTAATTTATGGTCACTGGGTGGTGCCTTTATAGCACTGTCCTTTCACCTTTGGAACCGAGTTTTCATTCGAGCTCTAGCAGGGGGGGTTTGAACACCATCTTTGTGTGACAGCTGTTAAGAATGCTGAGTGAAAATGAATTTCAGGCAATTTCAATCCAGTTCCCAGTGGACATGAGTCCACATCATAAAGTGCCATTAAATTTGACACTAATTAGCACAAATTTGATAACCTCAGATGCCACAAGGATGAGGACTATAGGAAGAGAAAATGTCATTGGTGCAGTAGGGGGTGCTCTTGAGGACAGGGTGGGCCAACATTTTCATGTAGGGAGTGCGCTGCATTGGATTTGATTTACAACACAAGTGTGCTTAAAACTGACATGTCGAAGGTGGGACATGTTACAATTGTGTCACCTTCAAAAACAATTTCCAAGTATCTTCACAATTTTAAAATGTTTCCCCAATTTAACAGGACATTAATGTGTAAGTATTTAATATTCTGCTAATGATTAACGTGCCTAACAGTATAAAATATTCCTGTTTTGGTTGATAGTTATGTGAATTACTATCTACTTTATTTTCTTAAGATTTTCTTGTTTGATAAATATTCTAAAACTTGGTGACTAACATGTTACTCCTAGCATGAGAACACTACCTTTCTCTGAATCTCATGCGAATGAGTACATGAAACTCTGATACTTGTTTTTCTGCTTCCTAAGACGACCACTCAATTCTGTCTGCAGGGGCTGCTTCAGCAGAACGGATGGTCATTTTGCTCGCTGCATGCAATATACTGGCATCAATCCTGAACGCGCTTGGGTCCCTTGAGTTGGTTCAAAAAACGTAGAGTTCTTGCAAAGTTGGCGAGTTCAGTGGCAGTTTGAAGTATTTAGTATTCCAGACAGATGTTAAATTCAAATGAATTAGCATGCACATCCAATGTTCATTTACCACACTAAATAGGATAATGGGTGTCCTTCTTCCATCCTGGAGCCCTCATTAAGATGCAGATTGATGGTAGGCAGCAGTTAATTGTTATTATCCCTTTGATCTGAATGAATATTCTGAGAGGAGGAGTTACATTAAAATTGAGCATTATGGGTTGGTAGACCAAAACATGGCTGGAGGCAGGCTTGCATTGGATAGGACGCTGATGGTTTGGTTTTGCAATCTATACATCTAGTATTTATATGTAGGTTAGAAGTATTTTCCCTGAATGCTCTCCCAGCAAGCTTACAATCTATCATTTTCTTCTGTACGTTTTTCACATACAAAATGATGTCCATTCTGACTATACCAAAGTTAGTCTATCAACAAGCAATGGAGAAACCAGAAAAGAGTACATAATAAAGACAACAGGGTTCGGTGCATCCATGGCAACTATCAGTAAGGCTGAAAGAAAGTGGGAACAAGCTGTGCAGTATGATCAGCAGCCAAATGGGAGACTGAAGAAGAAAACAAAGGATAAGAAATGCAAATTAAGGTCATAATTGTTCGAACACTGATTGTAGATTGTACAATTCATGTTTCTTCTTTCCTAATTAGTCGGCTTTCCACAATTTCTGATGGCTTATCAACAGAATATTGACCTTGTTAATATCAAAAACCAACTAAGCATACTAACCGTTCTCCCTCCTTGCTCTTCAAAAATACATCCTGAGGAGTTCCCACGTTAGCGAAGCCGATCTCAACTTTCAGTCATATTCTTGAGTATACTGGAAATCGTATGTATCAATTATGTGGCAGATTGGGAGGAGGCACCATGTAGTTCCAATGCGAAGGCTCGGTTGCTAGTTGAACTACACGAAACCTTGAATAACCCTATACGGATAACTTGGGCAGCCAGTCAGAATCAGGCAATAATTAATTGGCAGTCCTTTTTCACATTCTGCCGGAAAAGAAAATTGGACAGAGTGCAGAATGGGCTGCCAGTGTGCTATTACATATTTTGGCATGTTTGTCCATAGATTTCTGCAGACGGAAGGGCATGTCAGTGGGGTGGTGAAAAAGTCATATAGTACACTTGCCTTTATCAATCGAGGCATAAATTACAAAGCAGGGAAGTCATATTGGAGTTGTATCAAACTTTGGTGAGGCCACAGCTAGAGTACTGTGTGCAGTTCTGGTTGCTACATTATAAGAAGGATTTGATTGCACTGGGGAGGGTGCAAAGGAAATCACTGGGATGCTGCCCGGGGTGGAACATTTAAGTTATAAAAACAGGTTGGAGAGGCTTGGGTTGTTTGTGTTGGAGCAGTGCAGACTGAGGGGTGATTACGAGGGGTGCTGACAGAGTTGATAAGGAGCAGCTGATCCCTTTAGTTGAAGGGTCAGTCACAAGGAGACATAGGTTCAAGGGAAGAAGCAGGAGTTTTAGGGGGATGTGAGGAAAAACTATTTTACTCAGAGTAGTGCTGGTCTGGAATGCGCTGCCTGGGAGGGTGGTAAAGGCAAGTTGCCTCGCATCCTCTAAAAAGCACCTGGATGAGCATTTGACATGCCATAACATTCAAGGATATGGACCAAGTGGTAAGTGGGATTAGGTGGGAGGTCAGTTATTTCACGCATGTTTGTGCAGATTCAATGGGCTGAAGGGCCTCTTCTGCACTTGATGTTTCTAGATGATTCTATGATTTTGCTTTTCCGTCCAAGGTGAATTTAGCCCGCTTAGTGTGGCACAGTTACAGGGCATCTCATAATGCAAAATAGTCCGATGTCTTGTTTGCAGTTGATCAAAATTATCAGCAAGATTTGTTCCTGGCAGCTCTCATTCAATTAGCCAGTTCTGGACAAGTGTTTTCACCCAATGGCTTTATTTCCAAGTGGGACAGATTTCACAGCAACACGCAGCCCAGTGACTATTTCTAGGCAGTAAGTAGTTTGGTAACTAGACTCCCTCAGGCCTCTTGAACACTTGGGGAATGAAATTTCTATCTATAAGAGCAGAACTGACTCAGAAAATCCTTCCAGTAGGAGTACTCAGCTCAAACATCAAGTATAAGTATTTGCAATCACCAAGGGTCCTGTTGGCTGGGTAACTAGTATACAAACCCACTCTAATGGTAGAGTGCCCTAAGCAGATGGTGAGCATCTGCATGCTCCCGGGCTGTAACTACCCATACGCACTTATACAAAAGGAAGCACCAGTTCATCGATGTATTTTCCGTCTCCTTAAAGGTCATACAAATAATTGCATGCAATAAATGATGGAGAATAAAGGAAGAGAGAGCTTAAGGAGTCTTTAATAAAAATAGAGCAAGCTGAACAGCAGCACGACTGCTTTTCCACACTTGCCAGAGTGCACTTGTTTAAATACTTTAACATAAAACCACAAAGATATCGAATTAGACAGATGCCATATGGACATAATTTAAATTGTGCAGGAGAAGAACATTAAGGAGCATATGACAACCTTTCGTGAGACAAATTGCAAACAACTCTGAGCTTCTTGGTCATCAGGTGTCGAGTGAACCTATGGAAGCCATCATAACTTTACTTCAATGCTGAGCTTCTATTACCTGGAAGCTGAAATTGTGAATAACGACATGCCATGGCTATTTAACCAGAGCCAACACTGCACATTCACAATATTGTGTAAGGCAAGAGGAGGAAAAATCAAATGAAGAAATCGTTCACCTGACATGATTAACGGTAATAGCCTCTGATCAGTGCAATGAGTGGTAGCGCTAGTGCATCTAAATCAAAAGGTCACTAACCTGAAGATGTTTAGGTTAGGTGGATTGGCCATGATCAATGCGTGGACGTACAGGGATAGGGCAGAGGAATAGGCCTAGGTAGAGTGCTCTTTTGGAGGGTAGGTGCAGACTCGATGGGCCGAAAGGACTCCTTCTGCACCATAGGGATTCTACGGATGGATTATATGGATGGATTCAATGTTCAAGTCTTTAAACCTATGAGTTTTGAATACACAACACGTGCAGGTTGACAGCTCAGTCGTGAAGAATGCCTCCACTGAGTTAGAAGGTCCCACCTGTCCTCTTAAGTGGATTTAAAGTATTCTATTATTTGAAGAAGATCTTTGACCTGGCTGATGTTTATTTTTCAACTAACTTCATTACAATCAACTTATCTAGCCACGTGTCTTGTGGAGACATAGCTAAATGAGTATCTTCCACCTGTACTCACTAGAAGGATTGCTGCTGATAGCACAGTGAAGGCATTGACGATTGAGGAATGAAATAAAAATAAAGAGGGGATCCTTAAAAGTTAGCAGCTTTCAAAGTGGAAAACTCACCTGATCTGGGTGGGATGGGAATGGTGCCAGAAGAGGATTGCAGTGGTGCACTCTGGAAGTCAATCAGCCAAACATCCACTGTGGGGAAACATTTAGATACAACAACTCCAGACAAATTCCTCAGTGGCCAGTATCCCTTCATCAGATTCCCTTCCATAGAATCGTACAGTGCAGAAGAAGGCCATTCAGCCCATCAAATCCCATCCAGGCCCTATCCCCATAACTCCATGTATTTAACCGAGCTAGACCCCTGGCACTAAGGAACAATTTAGCACGGCCAATCCACCTAACCTGCACATCTTTGAAATGTGGGAAGAAACCGGAACACCCAGAGGAAACCCAAGCAGACACGGGGAGGATGTGCAAACTCCACACAGATGGTGACCCAAACCAGGAATTGAACCCGAGTCCCTGGCACTGTGAGGCAGTAGCTGTGCCTGCATGATGGTGCAGTCATTTACAAACTTACCCCTATTCCGAACAGTGCAAAGTCAGAGTCTGGAGTGACAGTAGATCTGAGACAATAGGATGGATGAGTTAACTCAGTAAAGATGGAAACCCACCAGAACACACCTACTTCCAGTTTAGCTGTGGTAGATGTGGAGGCAGCTGGGGAGACTGGTGCACTGTAATATTTAATTGAGGTTCAATTCCTTGGACTTGGAAATTTAAAGCTGTGTGCAGTTCAGCAAACTAAACAGCTACAGGGAGCCTGAAGTTGGCAGATCTAGCCTGTAATGCTTTCTCATCATTGCTTCTGCCAGGGTATTTCCATTCTTAATCTCTCTGCCCCCCCGCACATATTGTTTCTCCATTCCTGCAATAGCACCCTTCCCGCGACTGGCTGACCCATCCAGAACAAAAATTCTGCCCTCACCCATGCCATAATCTTCTCTAACTGCAGAAAGAACTGTTCCAGCAGTGTCTGAACACGGCTTTCTACCAGAGGCTTTCCTACCCAGCAATCAGCCAACCATATGTTCTGACCCAGAAATGGCGTTAATAAAGGACTGATGAGGATCAATCAGGCCCACAATGTTCCTGCAGTTCATGGTTTTTCCCTGGATAATGGATACTTCTGCTCTCTCCTTGCCATACCTCCCAGTAAATACTGGGACTATAAAATATGAAAACAAGGAAGTTATGCTAAATCGTTATAACTTAAGGCCCCAACAATGTTTAATCCCAGGCATTATACATTAAAGAGGATGTCAAAGCCTTTGAGAGGATGGAGCGTGGATCTGAGAATGCTACCAGGTAATTCAGTTATATGGAGAGACTCAAGGAATTGGAACAATTCCGCATGGAAAATTTAGGGAAGATTTGATAGAGCTGTTCAAAGTCATGAAGGATTTGGATAAAGTAAATAAGGAGAAACTGTTTCTAGTCATAGAAGGGATCAGTAACCAAAGGAAACAGAATTAAGTATCCAAAAGAAGTAGCGTGGAGATGGAAGTGTTTTTTAGGCAGCAGGTTGCTGCGATCTACAATGTAGTGCCCGAAAGTGATGGAAGCCATTTTTATCACAACTTTCACAAGGAAATTAGATGAAAGCTTGAATAGGAAAGATATGCAGGGCTATAGGGAAAGAATTAGGAGATTGGACGAAGTGAAAGCTCTTCAAAAGAGCTAGCAAGGGTACAATGAGCCAGCTGACCTCCTGTATTGTATTGTTCTATGATTATATGAATCTTTCCTGTTGGATCGTTAATCCAAGGTTTTATGACATTATTTTGGCAGATGTAAAACCTACTTGCATAAATAAATCTCCGATGGAAGTCAAAAGTATATATTTTGGAGATGCATCAATTATTTGAGGGTTTATTTATAGTTTCTGTAGATTGCACATATTTTGAAGGATACTTGCAATGTAATTGGCAAAAAAATGATAGGTTGGAATCAGCCCAACAGCAAACGTGACGACGATAAACTCTTTCAGAAAGTGACAATGCTCTTTTTCAAGAATGGCAGCCACATAATGACAATGATCATTACAGAATATATGTGGAACCATTAATAGTTACAACTGGAATTATGTAGGTTCAGATTTTCATTCCAACAGAGAGCATCTCTAGTGAAAATCCCAAACATGGTAGAATTTTTTAAGACCCTCACCTTCCCAAAAAAACCTGATATTTCCCATCTTCATGGAGGTGGGACTGGGATCAGGCTGGGGTTTTGCACAAGCATGAGTCGTGAGGGCAGCTGGTCATTTAAATCACCAGGAGCCTTCACTGGCTTCAGAATTTTGAATCCTAGCTGCGTGAATCATAGAGTGTATAGAGCAGACCAGATAAGAGGAGGCCTGAAGTTGAATAGCCAGAGTATCCCTTTGGAGAAACAAGGCACCCCTTGGGATAGGGTCCTGCAGCACATTTGGGACGCATCAGGCACCTTTGGGGATTGTTTGAACGGAACATGATTATCTGCTTTTTTTATGCACAAACTCATTGGAACAGTCCAGCTGTCAAGAGGCTGTCCATCTGCCTAGGAGCTGTCAAACCATCATGGAACTTTCAAGGAACTGCCCAGCTGTCCTGGAAGTGTCAAATCTGTCAAGGATGTGTCCAAAGATACTAAGTGAGTTGGCATGGAGAGGGTCAGAGAAACGGGTATTATGTGGGAGGCCATGAGTTTGCAATGAATTGACACTAAGTTGTCACAGATATGATGGGTATTAAGGTGGGAAGAGGGGCATGAGTTGGCATAAGTTGGCATGACTGGTACATAGGGAGAGTTTGGGGTGATGAGAGATAAGAGCTAGAGGGATGTTTTTTGTCTTGTTTTTTAGATTTCGATAAAAAGAAACTTATTTCAGTTGACTCCGGACCTTCCGCACCTGGACCAAAAATTCCAAGCTAAGGGTATACATTTTTAAAGGTCTGGTGTGCTTAGCTGGGAAATCTCTTGACTCTGTGCACCTAAGAGACAAAATTCTAGGCTCAAAATTTAGCCTTAAAGATTGCTTAATTGACATTTTCTGTATGAACACAGATATGGACTATTGACTAGCCATACAACATCTTACCTGCTGTAAACTTTTGACCCATGTGTGTCAGTCCTTTTTAGCTTACCATCGCACTTTAAACATGAGCAGGATTCTCTTCTTTCTCTCATAACCAGCAGGCTAAAGCTAGAAAGCTTGCATGGATTATTTAAATTATTCAACCTTGATAAATAGCTCTTGAAGGACAGATGTGCGCGTCACTTACTTTGAGCTGGTCCCAGCCTTTCTGCAGTGGTGCAAGCTGATTAGATGGTTTTCATAATTGTGAATCATATTTCATTATTCCAAATATTGGCTTCAGTCTTCTGGATTTTCCATCTGCACCAGCAATTAAACTGAAGTTAGTCTAGCTCATATAGAATCATACAATCCTTACAGTGCAGTAGGAGGCCATTCGGCCTATTGAGACTGCACTGACAACAATTCCCACCCAGGTACTAGTGTAAACCCCATGTATTTAACCTACTAATCCCTCTGACACACTAAGGGGCAATTTACCATGGCCAATCAACCTAACCCATATATCCATGATGGTTTGACAGCTCCTAGGCAGATGGACAGCCTCTTGACAGCTGGACTGTTCCAATGAGTTTGTGCATAAAAAAGCAGATAATCATGTTCAGCTCAAACAATCCCCAAAGGTGCCTGAGTGTGGGAGGGAAACAGAACAGCCAGGAGAAACCCGCACAGACACGGAGAGAATGTGCAAACACCACACAGGCAGTCACCTGAGACCAGAATTGTACCTGGGTCCTTGGTGCTGTGAGGCAGTAACAGTGCTAACCACTGTGCCACCATGCCACTCTGGAATGTAAACATGGAATATTTAACTCCTTCATCTTTTCCTTCCTGATCTGATGCAAAAAAGTTTGTAAAAGTTTTGCCTGTCTTGATCAGTCTGAAACAACTTGTACCAACTTTAATGTTCTTCATGACTGTAGTAAATACAATATTAGAGTTGTTTGTGCAACTTTATTGAAAACAATGTTATCTTTATTTTTATCTCTCAACTATCATTTCAAAGCTCTCTCACATTTTGGCAAAGAACCTTTCCTATATTGTTTCATGTTACTCTTTAATTAGCAGCCATTTGTCAAATGTCTCCACTCTTTCCTTGGTTTACTCCGATAAGACCTCTGGACCTATTTGAATCAGTTCCAAAATCCTTAAAATGTGTGTTTCTATATTTGCACCTGCCCTATTCTGCCTCTTTAATCTCCCATTCTCAGTAAACTTGACTTTGCTTGATAATTTGAAGTCCGATTAATCCCATCTTTAACAAAGTGATTCATTCTGATTGTCCATATGTCAATCATTTCGAAAACTGGATGAACTGTGAGCAATCCTGAAATTATGCATTGGTTTAAAGGTGGGAAAGTTCTTGCCTTTCAGCATGTTTCCCGCCACGTTCATCCAACAAATGGTCATGTAGCCCATGTTGAGCAAACTAAAACTCTGCTGTTAAACAAATTCAAAGAGAATGTGACTTTGCCTTGAACCTCCAAATTGTTTGGCATTTCACACCTCTGGTTTCCTATATATTCTCTCATCATGCATATTTACATTGATAGTAAAACCATCCTGTCCGATTGGTGATCTTGTTCAATCATTCAATTGTAAGCAGCTTTTCTCTGATGATTCTATTTTACATTTATCTCCTTCCTGCATATCTCCTCTCATGGTGCAATAACTAAATTGCTTTAGGTCTCTTCCTCCCCCTCCAAGCAGGCAATGAAAAGCAGGCACATCGAGACCTTGGCAACAGGGACATATGTGCATCTCAAGCCCCTACTTTACCTCAGCATGCCCGTTACAGCAACTTCACATGAAGTGGCCTCCTAACTGGCTACCTCCATGTTCACTCTCAGGATAGCAAGGCAAGTTGATGATCAAGGCAGAAAGCTCAGTGAGAAGGCCCGCAGCATTTGATAGCTGGCAGTCCCATCTGGCGGAGCTGTTGAGGGAAGTAGACAAACATGAGGGCACCTCAAAATGAAGAGGTTCTCAGATGTCTGCTGAATATGTTTTGACGAAGAAAAGCCTGGGTGTCTTGGCTCTGTGTGAAGGGGATTCTCCATCAGAGGAATAACTGTGGTTGTGGCTGTTTCAGCAGCTGTGATATTGGGTGTAATTGAAAGGAGGGTCTGATGACTTTCTGACCTGTTGCTGAGAAGCTGATCTATACAGTAGGGAGGTGGAGTATGGGACAATGCTTTTTGAATGGGGCCTTAATTAACATTATGGGTTGCTTACCTCCATGGAGCCAATGCCCCTTGTCAGCTGCACCTAGGAAAGTCAGCTGGAGATGGGACAGCATCAGGGAGCAAGTCGGAAACTTCAACCGTGTATATCTTCCTGTCTCTCTTAAACCCAACCAACAGCTGCCAGCCCTTCCCCTCCTCTTCATCTGTGGTAAAATTTGTGGCCAAATCCTTTGATCTCTAATAGATCTCACTAATCTCCTGTATATTTAAAGTAAGTTTTTTGAAGAAACTTACATTTCCTCATTTATGCCAAACACTCCTCCGTCAGAAATATTCTATAAATCTCAAATCCTTCCAAAGCACAAAAGCCACTGCTGGTTGTTCCAACATCTTTCTCAGATGCCTCAACAACAAAAAAGGAAAATGTTGTTTGATAGACAGACCTTCTCTCACTTCTACTCTCCTCTTTCTCTCTCCTGGTCCATCACAGTCCTTCTTATCTATCTCTGTTTTAAGTGCTCCTCTTAAGCTTTTTATATTTTTGTTTCTCCCAAGCTCTGAGGATGCCAATTTACATATTCTTCCCACTCTGCAAATTCCCAGTATATTGAGGAAAAAAATTAGCATCATCTCCTATTCAAACATTCTTTCTCAAGGTATCAAACTCTGGAATGCTTTCCATCACTCAATCTTTTTTTTTCTTGTACTACAGTCAAGCTTTTAAAAGTCAAACTCGTCAGCATTTAATCACAACTCCCTCATTTATTTTTCTCTTTTACGCTTTCCATCATCAGTATCAGTGTGGTTAAGTTTGTAGCATTTTCGCTTCTGAGTCAAAGTTTTGTTGGTTCAAATCCCCTTGACTTGAGCAATAATCTAGGCTAGCAATCCAGTTCACTACTGAGGGAATGCTGCACTGTCAGAGGTGTTGTCTTTTGGAATAGACTTTAAACAGAGATCACTTCTACCTCCTCAGGCTGTTGTCAAAGATCCCATCGCACTATTCAAGGTAAAGTAAATTCTTTCAGTGTTCCGGTCAATATTTCTCACTCAACCAACTTCAGGAAAGATCAGATTAAATTGATTTCATTGTCAAATCTTGTGGTGTGCAAATTGGCTGCTGCATTTCCCAACGTTACAACAGTTAGGACACTTCAAAGGTACTTCATTGAGTATGAAGTGCTTTAGGATGTCCTGAGGTCATGAACGATGGTATTTAAATATGCATTCTTTCTTTCAATGCTGACATCTTGGTTTCTCATTAAAGAGAAAAAAAATCAAGATTACTCTCAGAACATTAAGTACCCATTTGATTAGGACCTGATATGCCCTGATCAAGCTCAGAACTACTTAAGGAAGTATCAGCAAAATTAACCAAAGTGTTGGGATAATTGGTTTGCAGCAGTTGTAAAATGGCAAATACTTTGCAAGTATCCCCAGATATGAAGAGCTAGTGCTGTAATACTGAGCTTGACATGACATCGTAACACTGCAAGGGACAACTGTGTATTGTAAACAGGCCACTGATTACTGGTGGCTGCAAGAAAATGTGATTTTTTTTATTTTAGGTTTTTAGGTTGACCTGTCAGAGAATGTTTTCGTAGGTAAGATATCTTTTTCTTCATTGGGGTTGTGCTGACTAAAGTGTCAGTTACTGTTTGAAAGATTGTGCTGTGTGGTAATGATGCATAATGATAGACTAGAGTGTTTTCCTGTCCATCAGCTTGTCCCACGTATCTGCAATGTCTTCTGCACCACCATATACAGACACCATCCCATCCCAAAGATGCATGCTTTCCTAGGAGAGACAAAAAACCAGGTTTAAGAAACACGGGGGGTGAAAATTTTCCATTTTACAAGAGCAGTCCAGATCTGTACTAGCATTTCCCAGTTCCTGCTGATTTTCTTCTATTGAGAAGAATCTGGAAAATCGGTGTCTAAAACCACTTGGGTCATCAATAATCTGAATTGCTTGTAATGCAAAGTTAGTCCTTAAATACCTTTATGCCCTTTCTACTCATTTATAGTGGTCATCAAGATTTCTTGTTCAGTTCCTTCTACCTCCTTACTACGTGTCAGTGTACCTTATATATACATAGTCTGGGATTTTACTGGCACATCAAGGCATCCTGCTCTTAGGGCTAAAAGCAGCTGCTAGTCCTTGAGGATGAATGACCAAAGGATGGTATCAATTTTGTCAGTGATGGCCAATGAGGAAATTGTTACTGGAACCACCATCCAATTAATGACAGCACCACTTCTTTGAGCCGTTGGCTCACTCAGAGGTGGGTGCTGTTGAGGCTGCAGGGGGAAGAACAAGGCACCTCTACATTGAGGCAGCTACATATGAAATGCTTGGTATATACTGGGGCCAGGCAGGCAGCACTAATGGCCGGAGGAATGACCCCCTCCAGTGACAACACTGGTTCTTCACAAAGGAAGCTAGTGGACTCGCTGTGTATCAAGGGCCATTCTGGGGCTTATTAAATCCCAGCAAAGTTAGAAAATAGCGGTCGGTAGATGAATTAATTACATTAATTGACAACTCACCTCCATCAGCAGGCATACGAGCCACTGCCATGCCTGCCTTTGATCATATCCCATGGCAGTGGGAATGTGTCAGCTTCCCTTTGGATATTTCCTGCTTCCATTTTACTAATCGCCCTGCCGCCCAGCCTGTCTCCAGATGACTGGTAAAATTCAACCCATAGTTTGGGGAATGATGGGAGAGGAGAATGAATCCCATGATCATTATGTTGTTAAACTTGCCTCTTAGCAACTTGTTTGAGATGAAACTTTTCAATTATTACAAATAGGAATCAGCTTATAAAATTACCACATTTGTTGACCTCAGTTTTAACATCCAATACATATTATCAGGTAACCAAAGGAACGCAGTGTTACATTTGCAAAATACATAAGGTATTAAGTCAACAAATATATAAAAATAAAAAAAAATCTGTAGTTTTCCAGATCCCAGGGATCCTTTTGTTGAAATCCCAGGCTCTGGAGAGTCTTGTTTGAAGGTTTATGTCAAAGGAATTATATTACCTAATAGCAGACTTAAAAGAAACCTTCAAAACCATTTGGTTTCTGTCTCATGGCATGCAAGGGATTCTTTTTAATTTATTAGTAGCACAGCTCCTTTACTTCTTCTACCTCAGTTTTTGCAGTAAGTCTTTCAAAATATTCCACAGACGTTTGTAAAGTTCTGAGTAACATATCCTGTGTGAGCTATCAGGTGTGGAATCATCTACTCTGAAGTCTAGGTTTGGTGGTGGGCATGGCAGTGGGAGTGATTTTTTTTTTTGGCGGGGTAGGGGCAACTGTTGTCCATCTGCGATCTGGTCAGTTCATTAAACATGAATCCACGTGGAGCACATGGCAGGGGCAGTGGGCAGGAAGTTGGTACTCTGCTCTTACCTCATGGGGTCAGAAGTCTGAGTGCTATATTTAAAGACAACGTTTCGAGTCTGGATGACTGTTCATCAGAGCTCTGATGAAGGGTCATCCAGACTCCAAATGTTGACTCTATTCCCTCTCCACAGATGCTTTCAGACCTGCTGAGTTTCTCCAGCATTTTCTGTTTCTGTTTCAGATTCCAGCATCCACAGCATTTTGCCTTTACTATATTTAAAGGCCAGCCTTCCATTCACTGTAGGGGAGGAGCTTCATTGTGGCAGTCCTTTGGCACTGGGGGAGGAATGTCCGAGAGAAATCAACAATGAGTGGCCCCCATGATTCAGCAAAGATTCCGTGGAGACTCTTCCCCCAGCCCATCCGGGAAGGACAGGAGCTGCTATTTCCCAGGATGGCAACAGCAGACCCTTACGTTTGACTATAAAGGTTGCAGCAGATGTTAGAGCCAAAGGAGCCCAGCACAGAAGTGTCGACAGGAGTCGGATGGCATCTCAATGGCTCACCCCAAATTGAGCTCTCCTGCTCACCAGGCTTCCTGCTGCCGGCAGAACTGGAAACTTTCATCTCCTGTATCTATGTTTTGATGAAGGTTTATGCCTATTTCAACTCCTACATTACCACGTTTTTATTTTTGAAGAAGAGAATATCTGCAATGCTGGACTTGTCAAATGGAATGATGAAGAATAGCATTGTTAACACATTGAAAGATTTTGTATAAACTATTTGAATGAATCCTCTTTTGAATATGTAAATATGCCATAAAATCATGACATGCTGAATTGAAAGCCTTTGAGGGGCCAAGTGTCTTACAAAACTACAGCGGTCACATATTCACTGAGAATGCACACTGGACTTGCTTATTCTTCTCAGTGACCTCCATTCAATATGGAATCCATATTGTTAACAGTCACTCAGAGTCTTGGATTCCCTACAGTGCAGGAGGAAGGCTGGTGGGTCCACTGTGTCTCCACTAACTCTCTGAGAGAGCACCTTAGCACCTTATCCAGATCCACACCTGCCCTATCTCCGTAACCCCATGCATTTACCATGGCTAATCCACCTACATATTTTGGTAAACTAAAGGGCAATTTAGCATGATCAACCCACCTATCCTGCACATCTTTGGACAATGGGAGGAAACCAGAGTACCCAGGGGAAACATAGACACAGGGAGAACGTGCAACCTCCACACAGTCACCTGAGGCCGGAATTGAATTCAGGTTCCTAATGCTAACCACTGTGCTACCATACTGACAGAAAATGAAGCAAACATTTGATGCACATTGACAACAATGCTAATATTCATACATAATATATGTGGCACATTGGCACAGTTGTTAGCACTGCTGCCTCACAGCTCCAGGGACTTGGGTTCAATTCCGACCTTGGGTGACTGCCTCTGTAGAGTTTGCATGTTCTCCCCACATGTGTGTAGGCATCCCCTGGGTGCTCCAGTTTCCTTCCATAGTCCAAAGAAGTGCAGGTTTGGTTGCTTGGCCATGCTAAATTGCCACTTAATGTCAGGGGGACTTGCAAGGGTAAATATGCAGGGTTACAGGGATAGGCCCTGGGTGGGATTGTGGTCAGTGCAGAATCAATGGGCTGAATGGGCTCCTTCTGCACTGTAGGGATTCTATGATTATCACAGCCCAACTTTTTATAGAATCAAATTGGTGCAGATTGCTTTAGCACTTGGGATCGCCTCACGCTACACGCTCTGTGGTGAGGTTAATCCCAATTAAACACGAGTTCAGATTTGTTATCAGCTAATTATTATGATTTATCATTTTGTTCTTTTTACTTTCAGTACTCACATTATACCTTCTTCATTACAAGTGCGGAAAAGAACTCATTTAAAAAATAGTGTGGTTCTAAACTCATTCGTCTATTTCAAATGGTTGCATCCTCAACACCAAATGCATGTTATGCTACAGAAATGCTTTTCCCTCACACACTACAATGTGTGCTGAAATCAGATCTGCGGCAAAAGGAGAATTTTAAAAAGTTGACTTCCTCGAAGGGAAGAAAATCTATATTTGCTCAGAGACCAAGGCGTTAGATTTCTATTGCATGGTGTGTATTTTCCAACAACATCGGGTTTGTTCAAGACATCAAAGTAATAGATGTGTAGAAGCTAATTTATCCGGAATACAGCTTGTTCTTTATTATTTGACAGAGTGCATATTTTTTGTTCCTCATTAAACGCTACAATTACTGTGGGATGTAAAGTGGTGAAATTATTGGCATGTGCCACTTCCATCGTTTGTTTATTATTACGCTTGCAGAGAATGCTTCAGTGGTATTAGTCTCTTCAGTGAATTGCAGCTGAGTTAATAAATATTATTTGGTGTTGTCCCTGAGAAGCAGTACATTCCTTGATTGTTTTTTACAGTTGGATTGGGAATATTGATTTATTTACCCCGGCTACAATAATTGTATACAAGAAGCAAAAAAAATTCAGAGGTAAAATTGTATTAGCTACAACACTTTAATTAGTTGTAATAGATTAACACACTGCTACACAGCTAAAAAAAAATTAGCATTTAGAGAGAAGAAGTGGTAAAGGGGCGAGGAAAGAAAAAGCAAGAAGAGTGGAAACAATATAAACAAAATTCTGTGCAAAACTGTTGTTTGGGAGCAAGCTCTGGTAGAAAATAGCTGAAGTAATGCGAGATATTTTTGAATACCTTCAAGCTTGTGAGTAGATTATTGAGTACCATGTCATTTACCTCCACTGACATTTTCTTTAAAGTCATAAAGGCCTGCAAAGTAATAAAAGGGCTCTGAATAAAATTAGAAATATCATGGATAAATTATCCTTAACCTTGGCTACATTGAGGCTATGACTTTTTAGACTTGAGCAATTTTCATAAAACCATCCACATAAAACTATGAAAAATATTTGATCCTCGACTTTCATATCGCAGGGTTTAATATCAAGAGCAGCTTCTTGTTAACTGGTGAGAGAATTAGGAGTTAGAGGCAAAATGTCTCCTCTAACAGTTCTACTTGGTGAAGGACAGTGAAATGTACTTTGAACAGATTGTGCTGACTGCCATAGCTGTAACAAATAGATGTGGGAAAAATAGCTTTCGTTTTACAGTAAAGAAAATTACTGGTGTGTGTGTGTGAGTGTGTTTGTGTGTGTGTGTATCAGAATCTTTACCATGGAAATTATTCTTGATATATACTCCACCTAGATTTAAAACAGTGCATTCAGAAATAAAATATAGATAAAAATGAAGAGTGGTACAAATAGATTAACAACAAAAGCGAAATCATTTACAAAAAATCCCTGTCATCTCAATCGATTCGAATGATGACAAGTATTTTAGGTCATAATAACTTTGAATGCTAAATGAGATGTTGTATTTTTGTTGTACTGTGGGAACACAAAATAAATACAGTTTTGCTTTTTGCAGGGAACTCCTGAAAAAAAATCTTGAAAATGTCATATCTCTTTTCATTCATTAGCCAGACATTATGCAAGTCCTTCTGAAGAGTGTATATTTTCATTATCAAAAACATTGAGCCATTCATTATGAGAATTCAGAATAATCTTTAATGGCAAAATTTCATGCCAGAAATTTATGGTGCAAGATTTTAAGTTAATGTGAATGATTCCAGGTGTCACTAATAGCTTCAGCGATATGTATGGCCATATTGGACTTCTACTAAATCTGAAGTAATATTCACACTCTTTTATCTGGACAGATGAGCAGAAGCTGAAATTAAATAGCATATTTCTATTCCTCGCAGCCTCAGATGGAGACTGGTGCAGACTCTGTTCGGGTACATGTAAGCACTTCATAAACACATTTTGTGTTATAGATGCCACCTGACTCCTGTCAACAGGCTCACTAACACATAAAAATAAATTATCTGCAGGTTTACCTGTCTGAAAGATAGATTCTGCGCATCCGACTGTTGCAACCATTCTAGTGACAGGAGTGCCCATCATGTACTAGTAATAGGGTTAAACAGCTGGATTGGGATTTGTGGCTCAGCAAGGCCAGAAGGCTCAAGCACTGAAAGTGTAGGATGAATGGACTGATAGAAGGCTGCAGGACCTGTTCATTACAGCATTTTTCTGCTTCACTGCAAACCTGTAATGATTGCCACACTGTTAGATTGACAGTTGCCCTCTTTCTTCTCAAGCTTTTCAAAGAGGGTGAAGGTAAAAATTGTGCCTATTGACCTATCTTGATGCCCCATAAATAGTTCAATTTGCTATTACTGACAAGCAGGTGATAAGTTGTTTTTATAGCATTAGATCACTCTCAAAAGGTTAAACAAAATCGGGCTTAATTTGAAGCAAAATTAATTTGCAGCAAAGAGATTATCCAAAGGGTAATTTTTTTTGTTCTAAGATATTTTCAAAACCTGAAAGTTTTTCCTTTGATGTAATCAGTATTCTAATATGTCTTTGCATCTTCCCTTCAGGTCTCTTGAGTTTGAAATGATATAATGGTATCACTGGTAAATGTCACATATGCTGAAGAGATGTCAGTGGAGTAGAGCCTAGAGGTCTGGAATTCAAATTAGGAGACTGATCTTTATCTTAAATGATGTGCCGGTAGATTTCTCCCCATCAAGTGGAAATAATAAGAGGACATTTCCGCTGTAGTACATGCACAGCTACTACTGTCTGGCTGTGTAACAATATGAATTGTAAACTGCTTTTACAGTATAGAATATAATTAAGATAAGCTTTGCCGTCTGAGGCAAGATCAAAGCTTAGAAACTTAGCTGGATTCCTTGTTTTTTTTCAATTTTATATTTGTGGAAACACAGTGACTTTAAACCAGTGAATCTGAAGAGTATATTATAATAAATAAGTCACCTCTGATTCTCACCTTATGTTTAAAGTATCTTGAAATGGTGCTTAAGTGGATAAATAGAGACAGAATCATACTTTTCATATGTTTTAATTAATAGAGAGTGTACTCGAGGAGGCACTCCAGAGTTCATTCCCGGTCAGTGGCACTCATTTTGTCCAAAAAAAAGTGATAGCTTGTATTTGCAATTCATTTCAAATATTCATTAATCTGTGTCATTTTTCTTGCCACTGTTCCTGAGAAAGATGAGTGTTCTACATTACTACCAGTTAATTACAAAGCGGTTGTGGGTGAACAGGGACGACCCAGTATGTGTTAGCAGACAAGTGAGGGGAGACTTTCAGCTGCTGTCCGCCTGTTACTTGCCTGAAAACAAGCAACCAGTTGTTAAAATCTGGTGAGGACCTCATGTAACTAGGAACATCTTTCCATCAGACCTTTAAGGGGTGGTGAGAAATTCCCACCCAAAACAGAAGGGTGAGTTTAAATATATAAATCAAGCTCCCATTGTAGAATTCTCATTGCAACTTACTAGAAGTAATAGGTGTAACATGCACACTTTCTTTCAGTGTTGAGAGGTCTACCCAAATGGCCCTCAAAGGGATTCCTAAATGGCTTTCCCCAAAAGTAAAATTCTTTTTTGCTAAGTGTTGTTTAAGGACAGAATTATCAAAAGTTCTCCCCCTCTCCCTTCTCCCCTCTCCCCAAAAAAAATCCAGCCTGTTCTCTGAACACAAAAGTGAGCAAAATGTCAATTTCTCATATGATATTGACAATGTACCCAAATGTAATGCTATAAATAATATTATTGGAATTTATAGCAGTATTGAATGAATCCCACTTCTCAGAGCTATTGGCTTCATGGCGTTTTGCTGCCATCTTTTATATTGAAAGGATTGCAGCTGCTCACTGACAAATCATAAATGCAATAAATGCCATGGTAGTTACCCTGGGTTTTTGTAATGGTACAACAAAATATGGAGAGAGTGGAAGCAACATTGGATTGGGAAAGGAACTAACTCAGTCTGGTATACTGAGCAGATGCAATGTAGATAAAGAACTCAAACAGTCTTTAAGACTGGGACGAGTACAGGATTTGGGAGGAACAATGATTTTTACTTGGAAAAGACCACCCAAAATGGAACATTTGTACACAAGATTATAAGGAAAAAAAAAGACAAGAACGACTCTGTAGTGAGTTAGCTTGAGCCCGATTAGCTTAATCAGCTTTCTATTTAATAATAATTACTATTTAAAGTATTGGCAAAACAATGCTGATAAAACTAAATACTCCCGAAGTTGCCCTCAGTGCATGTCACTGAACTAAATAAAACTTCTCTGATGCTGTTTCTCTCATTATAACATAAGATTTGGCTGAATCCCAAGTAGTGCTGTATAAAATGTACATGCTTGAATAGTATTTGTACTTTATATCTGTACCTTTGTACAAGTAGTTGTTGCTGTGTATGCTTATGAATGAGCTGTATTCAACTAAAGCAACTACATTTTCCCTTCGGTAACTTTGCAATGTTTAGAGTTTAAATTTGTTTGAGGGAGGGGCTTGAATCTTGATAACGTTATCTTAATAACTGATTTCTCTAATAACTTTAAAATTGGCTCAAATTGTTTCGTCATGCAACATTTACCTGACATTTATGGGAAAATTATGAACTCAGAAATTATAGCAGTTAAATTTGTTTGGTACCATCAAATGTTCCTGTTTGCAGCAGGGAAGTGACCCTGTCTAGCCTTTTCCTGGACCCCCTGCTTGGCCATCTCCTGTATTACATTGGAATGTACCACCAGACACAGTCTGTAGAACTTTGTCAGTTATAGTAACACCAACCAAACATGCACAGCTCTCCAGGGATTCTCAATAGCACAACTCACAGCACATAGTTGCTTAACCCTTTCAATTCCAAGCAGCAATAACCTTACAGCCTGAACGTATTTTGAAAGAAGAAAAACTGTTCCAAATGAAAAGACATGTTGCTAATTCTTCAGTGCACCACTGACATAGTAGGGTTGTGAAACAAGCATTATGTTCAAATAAAAATGGCTTTTGGCAATAAAGTCAAGCTAAGCCTCGAAGCTGCCCTCGGGTTACTTCCTTATGAGTGTATTCAGAAGTTGCCTCTTATTAAGAGATTGAGTTCCAGTTCACACAGCCATTCCGTCCGTTCCAAATCATTCTCTTTCATGCATTTCCTTTTTCACTTTTGGCTGCATCTGGCCAGAATAAAATAATGTCCTGCTGTCATTTTCCATGCAGTACTTGGCGCACTCATGATGGTGATATGGTTCATTGATTCCACATATCAGTGGGGTCAAGTGTCTAAGAGAAAAGATTTGGAAACAGACCAGCAAAAACTTTCAATTTGGAGGACAATAGTTAGAAAAAACATCAAACTGATCGTCATTGCCTTATAGATTTCACAAGATTCCGATCGTGTTTATTTATTGTGTATTTTCCATTTCAAAAATAACGTGAAACAAGTATTAGAGAAACAGTTGGCAATGGTTACTGGCTTAAAATCCTGAAGTTTGTAATCTCCAGCTTTAGAAATGAAAAACACTTTTGTCAGTTATAATTCTACTTTGGATCAGTGAGCGCAAATTACACAAAGGCACATCAGGTTTGTTTGGAAAAGGCTAACATTTCTACTTCTGACAAAGAGTCATCTCAACTCGAAACGTTGGGTCTATTCTCTCCCCACAGATGCTGTCAGACCTGCTGAGATCTTCCAGCATTTTCTGTTTTTGTTTCCAGCATCCACAGTATTTTGCTTTTAACATTTCTCCCACTTATCAGTGGCTTCCAGAAATAACATGAATATTTTCTGCGTATAAAGGGTTTTGTGAAACCCTGCATTTAAGTTGGTGGGATTGTAGAAAATGCAAAATATCATCTTAAATGTACTAGTGCATTTATTGTCAACCACAAATTGATAAATTGAATTTATGAAAATAATCCAGTTGTTCATTCATGTCTCAAGTTGGCAGAAATCTTACTTTTGTGTCAGGTGGTTATAGGTTCAAGCCCCATCACAGAGATTTTCCAGCCCTATCCATTGGTGTGGCCAATATCAAACCCTTGCGGTGGGTTTTCTGACGTTAAGATGAATGAGCCAATCAAAATGCAATATATATCGGAGGGACTGGAAGATCCCACTGTCAACCAATGGCACGCTGCTTCTGCACCTGGGAAACACACACAGGGAGGCCAGAAATCCCAGAGATTTGAGCACCAAAACCTAGGCTGACACACCAGTGCAGTACTGAGGGAGTGCTCACTGTTGGAAGAGCTGATTTCCAGATACAATGTTAAACTGAGGCCTGTCTGCCTCTCTTAAGTAGGCATAAAAGATCACATGGCATGATAATACCATGGTAGTATTATCACTAAACTATTAATCCAGAAACTCAGCTAATGGTCTGGGAACCCGGGTTCAAATCCCACCACAGCAGCTGATGGAACTTGAACTCAGTAAAAAATATCTGGAATTAAGAATCTACTGACGACCATGAAACCATTGTTGATTGTCGAAAAAAGCTGTCTAGTTCACTCATGTCCTTGAGGGAAGGAAATCTGCCATCCTTAGCTGGTCTGGCCTACATCTGATTCTAGAGACACAGCAATGTTGTTGCCTCTCATTGCTCTCCAAGGGTAACAAGGGATGGGCGATAAATGCTGGCCAGACAGCGATGCCCCTGTCTGACAAATGAACAAAAAAAGTCCTATCCAATATTTATCAATCAACACCACAAAAACAGATCATCTGCTCATTATCGTATTGCTGTTAATGTCACCTTGCTGTTGCAGATTGGCTGCCGTGTTTCCTAAACGACAGTAATGACATTTCAGACAAAGAATTAATTGGCTGTAATGTGCTTTATATATCCCAAGGTTGTGAAAGGTGCAATATAAATGTAAGTCTTTATTTCTTTACTGATATTTACAATTATAGGTTCCACTGGAGTTTTGTCTGTTCACAACCAGCCATTAGCTGGAGGACTTTGTGACCACTTTGAACACGACTTTGATTGGAATGATGGGGGAAGTCAAAAGACTAGTTAGAGCCTCAAGGATGATTAAGCAGATAGTATTTCTCTGCTTGTGTGTTCTGGTTCATGTAATAAATGCCTGATTTGCTTTATGAAAGTTTCCACTGGGTATAGACGGCCGTCCTGCAGTCCAAGAATGACTTGTGTGGCTCCAGTATGGGCATTTGTGCCTGTCATTTGCACACTGCAGAGTCAGCAGGTGCCCATGGATGAAAGGGTCAGGACTGGTGGTGATTGTGGGAGTGTTGCAGATTGCTGGATGTTCGGCCGAGTCACCGGTTACTGGATGTTGGGGGGTCACAGAGGTTACTGGACGTTTGGGGTGGGTCACCGATTATTGGATGTTATGGGGGTTGCATGTTACTGGATGTTTGGGGTTGAAGATTAATGGATGTTTGGGGGAGTCGCGGGTTACTGGATGTTTAGGGAGTGAGAAGTTATAGGATATTTTGGGGAGTTGGAGGTTACTGGATGTTTTGGGGGGATTCGCAGGTTACTGGATGTTTGGGGTCGCAGGTTACTGGATGTTTGGGGTCGCAGGTTACTGGATGTTTGGGAGTCGCAGGTTAATGGACATTGGGGATGAGATCGCCAGCTGTCAGATTCTTGCAGGCCTCCCTTTAAATCAGGACTCAGTTGCTGATGGCCTTGTCAATAGCCCACCAACACTTCCTTCCTCATCAGGTGAGTTTATAGTCACTGTCACAACTTCCATCTTTGGAAGCTGAATATTCAGCAGTGCTGCCTGAATGGCTGGTGTAAGATCGCATTGACTAAACAGAGGTCAAGTGGGAGGATCTTCATCAATCGCTTCCACATTTGCAACCCGAAAAATTCCAGCACCACAGTTTCCTCTGGAAAGTGGATTATTAACATGAAGTAGATTTGAAGTAATTGGAAAAATAACGAGACAGAAAATCAAGAAAATGTTTTCAGACCAAGGGTTACTGTGGAACAGACTAACTGGAAGAATGATGGAATCAGATACCAGAGGAATTTTCAAAAGGCAATTTGTCATGTACCTGAAGAGTGCCTTGCAGAAAAATGGGGATAAAGCAAAGATGTGCAACTAAATTTGGGCAAATATTTCAAAGAGCACAATGGACATAATGGCCTCATTCTGTGCTGTAAAATTCCATGACTTTATAGCAGAAGGCAGCAGAGATTGGGTTTAAAAAGAGGGGGGATATATAAAAGGAATGGGGTGGAATTTCCCGTCCTAACCTACGGCTTGTTTTGCGGTGGCAGAGGCGGCTTGCCATTGGCCGGTGTGGGATTTTCTAGTCCCACCCATTGTTCGCCAATGGATGGAAAATTCCCTCCAAACTGGTCATAAATAAAGGGAAAGATTTTCTGCCAAATTCCCCCACCCTGCCCTCCCAAAGTGTGTTTTCCAGCGGTCGAGGTGGCTCACCATTGGCTGCCGGCAAGATCTTTCAGTTCTGCCGATGTCTATGGCATTTTGCATGGCTTGCCTGTCCAGCCCCCAGGGAACCCCAGCCTTGGGGCCTTGCCTTCAGCGGGTCTGGATGATCCTGCCAGTGGACAGGGCCAGAAAATCTCACCCATTTTGCCAGTTTAGTGTGATATCCCCTGCTCCAAAATCTGAGAAGATGACAGCCAAGCATTATTGATGAGTTTTGATGTAATTCAATATCAGATATGCTAACCTTCAAGCGTTCAGTTGAGGGTCAGTTTATATTAATTTGAAGAATATCCCTGTCCTCTCGAGCAACAGTTCAACATTATGGATAGTACAGCCCTTTACTGCTCTTATAGTACTTTAGGGACTGTAAACCATCTAAGTATACTTCATGTTTAATGTACACACAGACATATAGTTATGCATGAGCTCTTTGTTTAGGTTTCCTTCCAGTAGGATAATGTTATCAGCGTGACACAAACTCCTTACCTTAAACAGGGGATGTCTAATGTACAATTAAACATATCAATGTTTGTAATTCTGGTACTATTTAGATGTACTTAAATATTACATTTTGACAATCACGTCAGAGGATCTCGAATTTGAAATAAATGCAATCCACGTTAGATTTAAGTTTTAAGGCTTATTTATTAGTGCCACAAGTAGGCATACATTAACATTGCAATGTGAAAATCCCCTAGTTGTCACACTCCGGCGCCTGTTCAGGTACACTGAGGAACAACTTAGCATAGCCAATAGATTCTCTACAGTGCATAAGGAGGCCATTTGGTCCATTGTGTCTGCACCAACCACAATCCCTCTAAGACCCTATTCCTGTAACCGCACATATTGACCCTGTTAATCCGCTTGACGCTAGGGTCAATTTAGCATGGCCAATCAACCTAACCCACACATCTTTGGAATGTGGGAGGAAACTGGAGCAGCCAGAGGAAACCCACACAGATATGGGGAGAATGTGTAAACTCTACACAGACAGTAACCCGAGGCAAGAATTGAACCCGGGTCCCTGACGCTGTGAGGTAGCAGTGCTAACCACTGTGCCACTATGCCACCCCAGTGCATGTAAACAGCACATCTTTCAGACTATGGGAGGAAACCGGAGTACCTGATGGAAAGCCATGGAAAGCTTGGAGGACCCAAGCCAGGAATCAAATCTGGGTTCCTGGCGCTGTGAGGTAACTGTGCTAACCACTGTACAACCATATTTTAAACAACATGGAGGTCAGAGTTCAGATCTAAATTCAATATTTGACTTTGAAAGAATTACTGAATGGTTGAAAGATTGTTGTATGGTACACACCTAGTTTAACTCTGCTCAGAGGATCTGTGTTGGGGTAGGGTGAGAGCATTAATGAGAGAATCTATTGGCCATGTTAACTTGTCCCTCAGTCCTTAGCTGGTTGCTGCTTAAAAACCAGATGTGATGCTCACTTTAAATGAAGAAAATATTTTAGTTTTGCTCAGCCAGCAATAATCATGCCTCCTGCCAGATGAGGAGAGAGCAATTTGGCACCTACGTCTCATAAAGTAACACTGCTCGCCTGCTCACACGAGCAAGTTGAAATAGTCTGCCTTGAGGCAGGAGCCCTCTAGGAAATACATTGAGCTTGAATTACAATATTTTGTTTCATAAAGTTTATTTTTTTTATCCACGTGAAAGGATGTGAAATGATTAGTGTTGAAAAACATAGTGCAGCCTAACAGAATTAACACAAAATGGCTGCCAGCAACTGATTTTATTACCATGCCTGTGTTGGATTGTATGAGCAGTTATACAAAATAATGCTTTTTGTGACTAAAACGTTTGTTCACTTATCAGAATGAGCCCATAAGCTAGAGGGAAATAAAAGGCATTCAGGACGCTGGTATCCAACTCAACACGCACAATATCAGTATCTGAAAACATTGTATGTTATTGGAATTCTAAGCAAACCATAGATAGTTACAACAACCAAGGTCAAACTTGTGAAACATCTGTCCTTCGAGGGATTCCCTCTGGATATAAGTATTACATGTCACCTAATAAACAAAATAAATAAATAACATCTTACTGGTTAATGAGTGGCCACTAATTCCCAGTTGAGCCCTGCACTCTTAACAGCAAAATTTACAATTCAGAAACAGCACTGCGCCCATTCTTAAAGAGAGCATACATAAAACTGTTATTAAATGGTAACGATTACAGCCCTACTACTTCGTGTTTACTTCATTCTCTCTCCCTTTTTCTGATATAAAGCCTTTATGTTTGAATCCTGTAAGCATGCAAACAAGACAATGTCTAACTGTTTATTGAATCGATGATTCGGGAAATGTAGCGAAATACAATAAGGGCTGTCATTTATTACCATGCTGCATAAATATTCTGTTTTCCCCCTTTCTGAAGACCTGACTTAGCACCGACAAGAAACTCATCCTAAGCAATTGAACAATGTTTGGGGAATGTGTGAACACCCCATGCATGCTCATAAATAATTCATGGTCGATTGTCCGAGAGCCCCACAACATACAAATTCAATAACGTTATCTTCTGGAACAAATTAGCACTTCTTAAATTTTCGTAGCCTTAATGAAATCACATTACTACGACAGTATGTGCCAAATCAGCTCACAGCTATGTTTTAAAGTGCTGCACCAAATCAGTTGTCAACCCTTGTTTTTGAGGGGTTAATCTCCCTAGTCACGGCTCTGTTTTTCAAATGCTTCCCATTGTGTGATGAATTACTTCTTATTGGATTAAATGAATGGGAAAGCTCTTATCACTGACTGAATTCATGCATCTCTTTTGGTATCAGTCATCCTCAGAAGCAGGTCTGTGCCAGAGGTGCTAGAGGAAGACAGCACCAGCTGCCGTGCATGTGAGTTAAGGATCCTGCTTGGTCCTCATGTTTCACGATTACCTCAGCTTCCTGTCTTGAATGGGAAACACTGCTATTGAGTAGTTGTAAAACATTTACTGAAGGCTAAAGCTATGAGAAGGTGCAGCCATGTCAAACATCTGGTTTATGCATTACACTGAAATTGAGGCAATGAGTGTACAGTAGGGTTACAGCCGTCAATAAATATAAGCTCTGTTATGGTTTTACTTATCCAATTTTTTTTAAGTGGCTAAATCTATATCACAGACACAGTATGATCACAAAGCAATGTTTAACATATCATTTGGACAATGTTATTTCAAAAAACGACCTCTGTAGTTATTGGCTAAGTGCTACATCCTCTTTATTCATTTTAATTAAATTACACATTTAACATTTGTTCTAAAGAAGAGTCTTATTGAACTCAAAACATTAACTCAGTTTCTCTCTCCGCAGATGCTGCCAGACCTGCTGAGTTTTTCCCAGCACTTCCTGTTTTTATTTAACATTTTGGAACTTTTTTTTGCACTTTAATTCTGATGCAAAATACAATAGTATCAGAGAGTGTTTGTTGTGTAGAAAAGTTCATTAAGAACCAAGTATTTTGGGCATGGTTCTACCATCTGGATCAAAAAAGATTCTGTCTAATCAATATGGTGATTTCCTGACCTCAACCAGGATGTGAATCGGGTGTTCAAAGCAGCATAGAACCATTTCCATACAGAGAGCAATGAACAATCAGACAGGCAGCATTGCAAGGCTGCCCTTGGCCATCTTTTAGCATCTTACAAAACATCACAGGCAGAGGTTTGGGAGCAAGCCAACCACTCTCACAATTAATGGGAAAACAAGGTGCAGTGCAGGAAGGGCTAAGTTCATAGGAAAGAATTGCTCATCCAACTACTTGACACTTTTTACTATTTTGCATGTTTGATGTCTACCGTAGCACACATTTTTTTATTGAACTGGACATTAGTTCTCTCAACGGTCTCTTTGTTATATTGCACTGAAGAGTCAATAATTCTCTCCTCAAAAAATACTTTATATAGAGGAAATGAATTTATGGTGAAAATTGTTCATGTACCCATTGAACAACATCCACTGAACAACAGTGGGCGTTGCTTAGGTCTAAACAATGCACCCGAACAAATGGTGCACATATGTTAAGGACTTCTAGGAGCACAGTAATGTACTATAGCAACAGCATATCTAATTCCTTCGTGCATTTGGCTACATTTCTGTGAAAGTGAGTGGTACAAAACAATGATGATTTTCATACTATGAATGGAATTTGTAAATGACCAAGAATTAAATATTCCTCAATAATTAAATCATCATTACTGTGAGTAATGTAGTCCAGTCACCTTGTGGAATATTTTCCACATTCTATAGTGACTGCTCATGTGCCACATGCACTTTTTTAGTAGTTATTTTTCATTGGTAATTGATCTCCCTTGTGTCGTATAAAATTATTTAAAAATTGAACATATTAAACAGAATAACTAAAAAAAAACCTGCAGTTTTATTCCCTAATAATGTTGATTATTTTCCGTATTATTTTATTTGGAAAATAGTTTATATATTTGGCCTCTGTTTATTTTTCAGTTCAATGTAATTATTCTTTCTGCTGCTTTTTCCATGTATTTTAGTTGTACTTTACAAACTCTGTGCATGTTTTTAAATTACCTGCTTAGCTCTTGGCTGTATAAGTTGTCAGTAAATATCTGAGTTCGTAATTTTTCATAAGAGTGAATGATAGAGTCAAGGATTGCAACAGGGACATGGCTACAGTGGGGAACAATGCTGAGGCAGGAATCTTGAGAGGCTCAAAGTTGAGGCTGACGAAATCCCCAGGGAGGGAGAAACGTAGCCGTGGGTGACGTATCAAATGGAATGTGTCCAGAATAGAATTGATCTGGAAAATAAAAGTTGGATCTTTTTGAATTAGTAGCATGGATTTGAAGATGAGAGGGGAGCGAGGTCAGGTTTGAAGCTGGAGGGACTATTGAACCTGGGGCTGCGTACAGAGAAAAAAGGTGCAGCTGGGACCACATGGTGATTTCTCGGGTTTGCAGTCTAACTCAGCCTTGTCCAATAGCAATCACTAACTGGATATAGATACGATACGGTGGCAACTAGGGAGATGGCGGTGTTGAATTAGTAATACAGAGACCCAGACTAATGCTTTGGGGACATGAGTTCGAATCTCACCAGGGCAGCTTATGGATTTTAAATTCAGTTAATAACATCTGGAATTGAAAGCTAGGCCAGAATTTTCTAATGTTGCAAACCCTGCCATCACTGCTAGTGAGAACAGATAATTTGGCACTGAGTCAAACCTCCATTTGCTGCAGCGAGACTGGAGAAACCCAGCCATAGGTGAGGTTGGAGAATTCTGGCCATAGTCTCAGCAATGGTGACCATTATACTACCATAGATTGTCGTAAAAACCCCACTAGTTCATGAATGCTTCTTTCGGGAAGGAAATCTGCCATCCTTAGCTGACCTATCCTACATGGGACTCCAAATCCACATTCTTAACTGCCCTCTGAAATGGATAAGTAAGCCAGTTCAAGGGCAATTAGAGTTGGGCAACAAATGCTGTCCTAGCTTTTAACACTCGCATCCCATGGAAAAATAAAATAAGTAGGCTGGATTTTGCCCTGAGAAGATCAGCCATTTTTTAGACTTGTACTGGCTCACTGACACTCTATGGGCTTTTGCGTGGCAAGTTACTTTTGGCCATCCGTCCAAACAGAGCTGCACCCTCTACAGGGCATGTGCAATCAGGACAATCAACTGAATAGTTCCTTAACCAGTCACAATGACAAATTGCTGATGAACAGGATAGAGTCTACAACAGGAATTAGACTACTTACTAATTAGACTACTTACATCATATTGGGAACAGAAAGTGAAATAAATTGAAGGAAAGAAAGATACGATTATGAGAGACAATTTTTTTTTTAACTTTCCCAAGGTGTTTTGGTTAGGATCAGTCAGGAAATTTCCTGGCTCACCACACTAGCCTCAGAGGAAGTTGCCCCATCAGTTCCCATTTTCATTTTGAGGAGTGCTCAAAGCTGTCATTCCCAAACGCAGACCAAAAACTGCCACAGGGGCCATTGAGTGCTGGGGTGATCTATTCAAATCTTGGTTCTCTGGAGGAGCAGAGCCTTTCGGACAACAACATCTGGATTTCTGCATTCATCTATGCACGTGGTTGCTGACCTTTATTATCTGGTTTGCACCTAAATAGTGATGAGCACTGTTAGCCTTAGGATTCTTCGTAATGTTTTAAAGGAGATGTATGAGGCAATTTTTTTGCACAGAGCGTGGTGGGTGCTTGGAACTCGCTGTCGGAGGGGGAAGTGGAAGCAAAAAAGATAGTGACTTTTGAGGGGCGTCTAGACAAATACATGAATAGGATGGGAATAGAGGTAGATGGTCCCTGGAAGGATAGGGAGTTTTAAATCAGATGGTGCAGGCTTGGAAGGCCAAAGGGCCTGTTCTGTGCTGTAATTTTCTTTGTTCTTTCTTTGTTCAAAATCAAGCTGACTCCTTTAATTCATGCACCGATATTAGTAGAAATTTTCTTGTATGCAACTTGAGAAAATTAACTTCATTAGGTGTATATATACCTCACAAATATCCATTACCATTCAGAGCAAGACTTCATAGTCTTTTTACAGGCTTCTTGACCTTTGTCCAACAATTATGAATGCAACTTTGACTTCAGAATGATAGCAGAGAATGCTAATCCGTGGGATGGTAGTGCAAGGGTTGGCAGACAAATAGGGTAGGCTGTGGCTTAATGGTATTACTATTAGACTATTAACCCAGAAACTCAGCTAATGTTCTGTGGAAGTGGATTCGAATCCTGCTATGGCAGCTGGTGGAATTTGAATTCAATCAAAATGTCTGGAACTAAGAATCTACTGATGACCATGAAACCATTGTCAATTGTCAGAAAAACCCATCTGGTCCATTAATGTCCTTTAGGGAAGGAAATTTGCCATCCTTACCTGGTCTGGTCAAATATGACTCCAGAGCCTCAGCAATGTGGTTGGCTCTCAACTGCCCTCCAAAGTCAACTAGGAATGGGCAATAAATGCTGGCCAACCAGTGACATCCATGTCCCACAAATGAATAAAAAAAGATGGAACAGTGTTAGTTCAGCCTTTAGAAATGAGATCCATTGAGGAAACTTCTTAATTCCACACATATTGATGCTTAAAACAGTTCAACTCAGAGACAAAATAAAATGGTTGGCACAGGAAGTAGGGAACTTCCAAAATCAGTTTAAGACACCTGAAAATTGAAATTGAAAAGTATGTTGTGTAAATATTTATTTTGTTGTTGTTTGCATGCTGCTTCCTTTGTTACTATTGGTTGATCATCTGATAAAATGGTGAAAATGGAAGACTTAAGAGCTATGGAAACATCAACTACATTGAATAGAAAGGGGAGCTGTCAAATTAGTCAGTTCAAATATTAAGAATTACTAAGTCAGCAGGACCCTGGTAAACCCAGCCAATAACATGCAGTTCCAAAAACACATGTCATGGCAAGGGGCAGGCAGTATCCAATCATAGACTAAGGTAAAATATTGCGAATGCTGGAATCTGAAATAAATACAGAAAATGTTGGAGAAACTCAGCTGGTTTGACAGCACCTGTGAGAGAGAATGGAGTCAACGTTTTGAGTCTAGATGACCTTTCGCCAGAGCCTGCTCAGCACATCTTGTCGTGTGGGTCGTTCTCAGCTGTCATTCTTGTCAGGAATAAGGAGTTTCAATGTTGTTTTGTTTTGGAATTTCACATTGAATAGGCAGGATTTTACAACCTCGTTCGAGCGAGTCCAGAAATTCCTCCCGAGGTCAGCAACACTCCCATTGTCTGCCCCTCAGCTGCTCCAATTCCATGATAGGCGGGGCAGTAGAATTTTGGCATATATATGGAAACCAAGCTGATGGGGGTGTGATTTGTTGAATGGAATTAGAAACAGCAAGCTTCAAAGCTCAAACATCAATAAGGAAAGCGTGAAGCAAGTGGCTTGATATGTAGATGAACCAGGGGTGCAAGAAGATATTACATAAGAATTTACATAAGGAAAAGAAAGAGATAGTTTAAAGTTGGCTATTGTACATGAAAAGGGAACATATAAATGGAAGACTGTAAATATATGAGGAAAGATGGGTAAGTTTACTTTTAAAATTAAAAAAAGTAAAGACAAGGGTTAATCAATTCTGGGAAGATTGAGCTTCTAAAGGCTTGTAGGAAACGGTAGAGGATAAGATCAAAGAACAGAAACAAAATTAAGAAAACATTGAAGGTGTGTCCGTGGTGGTGGAAGGTAAGATCTCAACAAAGACAAATGCCAAAAACCTCTGATTTTGTCTGCCGTTAGGATTCTCCGTGTTGCTACAGTGGCTGAGCACCAACTTCTTCATTCTCGCTGGCAGTGGGGGTGATGTGAACAAGATCAGAGAATACTACTTAGAATGTGGCAAGGCCTAACCTGGAAAGATAATTAACTGCCACCCTCAAAGAATACCGTAAGATCCACAAGGCATTATGTGATATTACTGGAATTTCATAGCTTAGAAAATCTATAAGGACTGTTGGCATCACAAGGGTAGGAGGATGGTTTAGCTCTGAAAAATTTGACCAAGATCTGTTCAGAAAGGTTTATAAAGTACTGTAAACTGGGTCAAAGGTATTCTTTTGCTTAAACGTAGTTTGTAATTATTTATATTAATGGATGGTTCATGTTAAATCGCCACAATTAGTCTGAGAAGTCATTTTCAGATTTTGGAAAACCTCCTCATAATACACAAATTGCAAAACTGTTTTGACAGCTGTTTCAAGTTTCACTTAGGTTTTGGACAGCTCGGCACCTACCATCTGCTGTGCCACAACATTGTGTATTCATAGTACTAACCCCATTCCTTATAACTACTGTTCCAGATTGTTTCATTCTGAGATGATCTCCTTACCTCATATTATTTCCTTCAGAATGACCACCTGCATCTTCTATTTCTATCTCTGTTACAGCCAAGAGCTGCGAAACCACCCACATATTTGTCACCAACAGCCTCAATTGCTCCAAATCTTTATTGTTATGATCAGGTGAGGAAAGGTTGAATGTTTTGCCTCTTTTCCCACTCTTCATTTGACCATGACAAAGGATGGAATTTTCTGGTCCCACTGACAGCAAATCCCCACCACTGGTGAATGGTGGGCTGCTGTCGGCTGCGGCGAGACATGCCGAGGGGATGCGGAACATTCCATCCAGAGTTTTTGTTTTTAAGTGATCTGTTTGCCAATTCAATGAGTATTCAGCGGTTTACTTGCTGTGGCTATAAAAAACACACATAGACAGGTTTGCTTGAATTTTAAAAATGAAGAAAAGAGGTGGAAGCTAAAGCGTAAAGACTGCCTGGATAATTGGCCTGCTCACCAACCGTAAAAGCACATTGGGCCATGTAAAATTGATTTCAATTGGCCCCTTAATGGGCTAAATTGCCTGCTTGATTTTTGGCAGATGGGCTTCCAACTCTTGCATGCACCATTCAACCGAATTATTGTGCGAAAGTGCAATGACATCAAGATGCGTAGCGGATGTCCTCTCCTGCGGGTATGTGCCTGCCTAATCAACATAAAACTCTGGACCAATTCCTGGTATGAAGCATGGTTTCACAACCTTATGGATGTACTCCAATTCAGAATCTCTACTGAACCTATATTTTATCCTTTACCCATCACACCTGTGTTCACATCAGTTTCCTGTCCCATGCCTCAGACTTAATATTCTCACCCTTGTTTTCAAATATCTCAGTGACTTCGCTGTCCAATATCATTGTAATCTCCAATCTACAAAACTCTGCATTCTTTGTACCTCAAACTCTGGCTGTATGTGCTTCCTCTCCCTTCATTTTATCATTGGTGGTTAGCAGTCATGAGTTCAAACATTTAGATACTGTTCTCCAGAAGACGCTAATGTTAATTCATGCTGAAGGCAGTTGGTAACCAGATCAGTCTTTTACTTAATACTAGACTTATTTGTCGAATGCAATACTACAGATGTGTGCCTCCCCTCTAATCTCAGAAATCTCTCTTTATACTCATTTGAGTGCCAATAAAAATAAACCAATTAACAAATTAATTAATAAACAATTTAGCAGCTCCTTAAAGAGGTACTGTAACAAAAAGACAAAACTTCAAAGGAAACTCATCAAATTAAATGAAAATAATGTACATGGGACCATTGATGCACTTCCTAAGGCCAACCAGTTTCAAGCGTACTGGTGGATACTGCATGTTCCTGCTCCAGGAATACCTAGTGCTAAAAGTCTCTCTTTTATATGCTCTTTTAACAAAACAAATGAGCCATAAAATAAACAAATAAAATAGTGGGTAACATCCATGGCGGAGCACTGTAACTAAAACCAAACTTTAGAATGAAACTCAGCAAATTAAATCACAATAGTGTTCCTCGGGCTGATGACACACAACAGCCCCCACAGTGCCCACTACTTGAAGAAGGCCTCATGCGTATCAATGGACACCACATGCTCCCTCTCCAGGGTCACTTGGGAGAGAAGAGTCTCTCTTTATATGCCCTTTATACAATTAACATACCATTAGTCCTCATTCCCTCTGGGTTTCCAGCTTCCTCTGTTCGTATAAGTTCCTCTTTAAAACCACTTCTTTCCTGTACTATTGACAAAACCTTTCCCCATCCCTCATAATCCCTCCTCCTTTGGCTCTGTCCTATTAAATTTACCCATGGTCATAGTCGGTGAGTGGTTGGTTACTCTTGTTTTAAGTGACAACAAAAAAGGTTACCATTATTTTCTTATTCTTGTTCTACCCATTCCAATCAATAAGATTATATTCACTATGTGGTGACATGATTTCCATGCATTTTCTTGGGCAACAGGGATTCATTGTCCCAACTGTTGTTGGCTCAGTTAATATGAAAGGGTACCTGCATTAAATGCGTACTTGTGTAGGAGCAGCTATGGAGCTTCACATTTGGGTTGAAAAATTGTAAGACTACTTTTGATTTGACACGTATTGGTATACAGTGACAAGAATTGTTTCTTGCGTGCTATTCAGACAAAGCATACCATTCATAGAGTACATGGGGAGAAGGAAAGGAGAGGGTGCAGAATATAGTGCTTCAGACATGGCTAGGGTGTGGAGAAAGATCAGCTTAATATAAGGTAGAGTTTAAAGGAGTTAGAGAACAGTTCTAAAGACATAGAGTGCAAGTAAAAGATAGAATTAGAAGATGTGCCGGGGATAGCTTTCAAGAAGTCGGTGCGTCCTTGTATCTGACCCGCAGAAACAATTGTGAAAAATGAATGGTGGGCAACATTTTAAAGTGAATCCAAAAGAAAAGGAAGTTTTCATTAATAGCAAATATGGTATTGGAAATTACATTTTAATCACTGTCAATTATAGTGATATTAATATTGCTGCTTCTATTTCCCAGGTCTAAAATAAAGAGCATATCACAAGTTTAAATAAAAATAATAGTATCAATGCGTTGTGATATAAATCAAATTCAATTTGACAGGGTCTTTTTTTTTCCTGCATTAAATTGCAATACTAAGACACTGCATACAAGAGGGTGACCTTTTTAAGATATTTACAGAATGCTATTAATAAAAGTGCCCATAACTTTCTCCAATATACTTTTAGAAGCAGAATGTCAATGCCATATCTTAAAAAATGTCAGAGTCAAAGTTAACTCTTTTCCACTTTTGTCATTTTACTCTTCAGTTTGGTGTCTCTTTTTCCTGCCATTTTGAAGATATAGGAAATGTAATTTTATAACCCATAATATATATCAAACTCATGCTGCATTCCCACAAGGTTCTCTGATGAATGTCATTCCAATCCTTTACAATAAATTCTCCATGGGAAACAGAAAAGAAGAAATACAAAGATTTTGTGAACCAGAGTAAGAAAGATTCATAAAAAGGAAATAGATAAAAGTGTGCATAATTATTTGCGAAATGAAAGAGGAAAGGGTTGTGGTGACCATATTAAAATGTAAAATATTATGATATTGGGACAGACATTGTGGATTTTGTGAGTGCAATACTGTTTGGATAAAAGATGGTTGATTTAAGGTCTGGGGTCAGGGAGCAATGGAGTTGTTGAAGCTGGAGGTTTCTACTCTTAAAAGGGTAGAAAGAGAACTTGCAATAATAGGAAGTGTCCAGGACATGAGTGTAGCAGAGTGGACTGACAGAATATAGGAGTGACACAGTTAGGCCAGGTTTGTTGACTGTCCCTCGAATTGAGGGTAACGTCAACTCGGAACGATGAGTTGAACAAGCTGATGCTTGACGTACAAATCTCTTGTCAGGTAGTTTGATCCAGAGTGCAGAATCTGCTTTTCTTTTCCTTCTCTGCTGCTGTTCTGTCTGATCATGAAGACGTCAGGTCTGATTCCCCGACCTCTTCAGACAGCCGACGGGAATCCCAATGCCTGTTGAATTGAGCGTCAGCCCAAATTGGGGATTCCCGATGAGCGTGAGGATACTTTTTTTATTCTGTGGGGCATGAGCATTGCTGGCTGGCCAACATTTATTGCCCATCCTTAGTTGCACGAGAGAAGTTGAGAGCCAATCACGTTGCAGTGACTCTGGAGTCATATGTAGGCCAGACCAAGTAAGGACAGCAGGTTTCGTTCCCTAAAGGATTCGAGTGGACCAGATGGGCTTTTCTAACAATCAACAATAGTTTCATAGTCATCAGTAGATTTTTAATTCCATGTGACTTTTATTGAATTCAAATTCCACCAACTGCCGAGGTGGGACTTGAACCCTAATCCCAATATTAGCCGAGTTTCTGGATTAATAGTTTGGCAATAATACCACTGGGCCAATGCCCTCCCCCATGTTGGGATTCACCCCATCTGCCCCAATTGGGTTTGCATCTATAGGGGGCAGCAACCTGATAATTATGCAAACTCACTAATTTCAATGTCATTAGCATGCTTGACAGGCCATTCACTAGCCGCCTGCCATTCACCCGGCTCACCAGTGGGAACAGCATGAATGGGCATTACATGTGCTACCCACAAGCAGGGGCATGGTGTGATGGACCCCAAACATCTAGGGGAGCACTACCAACCCCTCAGAAAAGAGAGTCTTCTTCCTCCTCCTCCCCTCCCCACCCACCACTCAAATCATGGATCACTCTCCCCCTACACACCACATAGGCATAAGGATGACCCAACCTTTCCCCCCTCAGCCTCCCCTCCCTCTCAGAACACCCCACTCAGCCTTCCTTCATCCCTACATGCCTGGCAGTGCCAACAGTGCACTGCCCCCGGCACCCTGACATAGACGTCCTGGCCCAGTGCATTGGCCCCTGAGAGGGCCCAAGGAGGTAGGTCCAGTGGCCATTTGCCCCACTGCCAGGCTGCAGAGGAAGGGTCCCTCATGGACTCTGGGGGTTATGTGGGCTCAGACTGGGAGAAAGGATTTGATCTTGCCACACTTTGCTGGGGTGGGGGTGTCATGGACTGTCCCTTCATCCTGGCAGACCTGAAGATCACAACTGGTGTGGTGATTTCAGGCAGCTCTGTGATTAATATCTGCATTCTTGCCTCATTCCTGCCTTTATTTGAAGTGCTGAACCTTCCTAGCAAGCTGAAATCTTTGAAACCCTCTCCATTCCAATGAGACCCTTTCAAATTCAACGTGTAATACCTTGACCAGAAACAGAACTAGACAAGACATATAAATACTTTGGCAACAAAAACAGGCCAGAGGTTGGAAGTTCGCCTCCTAACTTCCCAAAGGCTGACCAGGCACAGGTCAAGAGTGTGATGGAATACTTTGTATTCCCTGAATGAGTGCAGCTCCAGCTACATTCAAGAGGCTGGACACCATCCAGGACAAAGCATTAACCACATTATACAATCCCTCCACCAGCAGCATACAGTCATAGAAGTGTATATAAGACACAGTGCCTCCCAACCACACACCCTCTCTTCCCCCACTCCTCGCACACACTCTCTCTTCCCTTCACTACTCACGCACAATCTCTCCTCCCCCTCCCCATGCACCCACTCACTCTTTCCCCACCTTAGCACACAGTCTTTTCCCCCCAGTTTGCACTCATTTTCTCTGGAAGTATAGGATTTTTCAAAAAAGAATTATTAATTTTTAGGGAATGTGGCTATTGCTGGCTGGGCCAGCACTGATTACCCAACTGCCTTCCATTTTAGAGGGCATTTAAATCAACCATATTGCCATGGTCCTGGAGTCATACATGGGCCCATACAGGTAAAGATGACAGATTTCCTTCCCTAGAGGACATTAGTGAACCAGATGGATTTTTGACAGCGGTCAACAATGGTTTCATGGTCATCAATGGGGATAAGAAAAATATCAGCCATGATTCAATGATAGAGCAGACTCAATGGGCCAGATGGCCTAATTCTGCTCCTAGGTCTTATAATCTTATTAGACTGTCATGATGAGTTTGAAATCTGGGTTCCCAGAGCTTTGCGCTGGGTCTCTGGATTGCTAGTCCAGTGATAATTCCACTGTGCCACTACTTCCCCTGTAAACTATGTTGATCGTATAATTTCTTAATCTTCTATTACATTGTTTCCCTATGTGTTCATCATTTGAGTCCCCAAACATCAGTAAAACTATGCATTTTAAGTGAAAAATGTTAGTGCCTGTTGGCATTTTATATTGTACCATGAATCTTTGAATCATTAATCTTTAGTACAGCTAGAAATTCATGATGCAACAATTTAATTATGTAATCCAAACCTATTAAAAACATAAATCACAGAGCTTTACTTCCAAAATATTAAACAAAACTAGGTAAATACAGTTAAGATACAGATCAGCCATAGTGGCAGAACAAGCTCAAAGGGCTGAAAGGCCTACAGTTGTTCATATATTCCTGTTTAGGATCAATGAATGGGGCTTGGCACATATGTGAAGACATTCAAGCTCTTTCCCCAATCAATTCAAACTAATCCAAATTTCAAAGAACCATTGGGCAGCTAAATGAATGGCTTACATAGTACTTCTCTAATTTTCTCCAGGATTCTGGGTTAAATGCTATTCGGTCCAGCAACGTGATCAATCTTCAGTGCCTCAAACCAAGCTAAGGCCGTTTATGCATTTACATTCTAGGAGTCAATATTTGAAGCATGGATATCCACCACTGTATCATCTTCAACAGTGGGAATGAATACAAGCATATATATATTTACATTTCAGCCATATCCTATTCCTCAATCCTCACCATCATGCTAAATTATTCAAAGGAACTATGTAGCTTTTCTGGCCACTATAAATCTTTACTACTGGAATGCCGTCTGATCAATTGTTGTTTTATATAATGCATTTTTGGAGTTCAGTTGTGCCTTTAGTTAACTTCAGTTGTATCTGATACCAATACATCTCATCTTGCAAATATTTTATACTTCGTGAAATATTTATTTTTTCTGATTATTTATATAAACAACTTTATTTTTCTTCTTTATAACTTATTTCCATCAACCATCACAGCCAATCACTATTTTTGAACCCTTTTTTTATACCTGAAAATTGAACCCATTCTCACAGCGAGTACAGAAATTTGTCTGCAGCAATAGTTTTCTCAATCAATGAAATATGATACAATGAATGTTATGAATTGAATGGTTGTTAGGACATGGAATGGGCCTACCAGGAACAAATTTATATCTGAAATTTGAAAAATAGAGAAGTACGGGAAATAGGATGATGTGGATAGTTCTTTGAGAGCTATTCAGTAACATTGATAGGGTAAGTAGCTTCCTTCTGTGCTGTGAATCTCTACAGTTCCTCCATGGAAATTGGATATCACCTCAGGTGTACTGCTTCTGATTAAATCAATTACTCCCTAACATGTTAAGTTCAGAAGAAATTCTTGCCTGCACCCTCAACTATCTTTGCCCTGACATATGACCTATTGAATAAGGTAACACACCCTAATTTTTGAATAATTGTTAATGTTTCATAATATACACAGCGAAGTTTAGGTATTGTGGTTATGCTGCAGTGCTAGAGAAGAGTGTGTCTGTCCCAGGGGACAGTGAACCACCTCTGCCACATAGTGCATGAGCTGGCACCCCATGAAACAGGAGGACAGCCAATGTCTGTGGCCCTTAAATTTACAACTGCTCTGAACTTTCATGCTAGTGGTTCATTCCAGGGCAGCACAGGTGACAACTGTGGTAGCTCCCAGTCTAACGCTCAAAAATATATTAGGGAGTTGATAGAAGGCCGTTATGCCAAGGCTGAAATGTTTATCAACTTTGACTAGGAGCAGGCAAGCCAGGATGTCAGCCTTTGCCTGCCTCGCAGGCATGCCCCAGGTGCAAAGTCTGATAGACTGCATTATTATGGTCTGCTGCACTTGCCACAACCTAGTGCTGCAGAAGGGAGACAATCGGGACCTGGAGGAGATGGGCAAATACCAGACCTGTCAGATGAGGGGGATGTTGAGGAGGGCAGCGGGCCTGTTGATGCCAAGGCGGAGGAGGAGGTTGAGGAGGGTGGTGGGCCTGATGATGCCAAGGAGAAGGAGGAAGAAGAATGCTGGGCATTGGACAAGGCCAGAATTGGCCAACAGGCAACGGATGCACTGTTCACCTTTCATTTCAGGAATGAGTGGGAGTAGGAGGTGATGCGATTTCCCACAATGGGTGTAAACTCAAACCAATGATGTTGTGCCAACATGAACTAACCATTAGGTTGCACATTTTCAATGATAGGGGGCTGAAGACATTGGTCTGACTCTGTAGGAGAATGATGACGACTTGCAGTGAGGACAAAGCTTCTGTCATCCTCAGCGATATGTCTGACTCCTGCCTAATAGGGAGCTGCATGTTCCATGCCAATAAATGGAATAATAGTCTCAGGCACTGCAGATGCCTCTAGATATTTGGCTTTCGCCTTCATCTTACACCTGAAGTGGGCAGGCAACCTGCACCTCAACAGCCTCTTGGCTCAGGTTAAGAGATGCTCTTGTCCTGATGAAAGGGTGGCAATCTTCCACGAACAGGGTCTTGGGAAGGTGGGGAGGTTGGGGGTGGGGGCTGGTATTGTCTGAAGCAGGGCTGCTTTCTACACTGTCCTTGGTGTGGGAGAGACATAGCACAGCCATTCTCACACTCTACAGGAATGAAGAGCTGGGTGTGTGCGTGGGGCTGCCGAGCTTGGCAGCAAGAAATGACTGGGTGGAGGCTTTGTGAGTGATTTATTATTTGTAACTATATCAAGTGGTGACTGTATTGTTTGAAGCTACGAGATTATATAGGTAATCTTTCTTTCATCAGAGTTTTTTAGTTTTGTGTAATGATTCTGTTCAAAAGTTATTTTTAGGCTGTAATAGGAGACAAACATGGCCATTTCAAAGGGCATAGAAAATTCTTGCTTGCAGTTTTGAATGGTTGATTTTGCTTGCTCCATGTTCATTGGTTTCTCTGCAATGAACACTTTTGTCTTTTGTGCGTATTCCAGATCCAAACTTTTAATTACATAGATTTGATTCTGATTCTAATACATTGCATTTGATATCATGGGATTGGCAGGTTAATGACTGGATTTTGATTTTAATTGATTCTTCAGCACATATGTATTAAGAGTATCAATTATATATATCTCAATCAGGGTAACATCAGAGAAACTCAAGAAGGCATGTCACTAAAAGTGATCATTCACTTATCATGTAAACCCGTGTTGAGGAGGCTGACTAATCGGCATTTATTTTTTGATATTGCTGAGCCCACAATGTTGAACGACTGGGTTTCTGCCTTGAACGCAGATGAAATTTTGATACAGTAATTCAGCCATAGAACTCCGTAGACTTTGTGATACAAACAACCACGTTAAGGCCTTTGAGTGCAAAGTTTTAAAAAATTCACAAATTCAACATCAATTTTTAAAATGTTTTAAATCCAAAGAAGTAAAATTTAATTTGGCATGGCATCAAATCCATTTGTACAGTCCTTTTTAATTAAAAATGCAGCCCTTGCTATCAAAATTTAGAGGAGAGCCTTCATCTTCCATTCCTCTGAGAACCTGAGTCGAAAAAATTATGATAATATCATATCGCCTAACAGCCTTTTCCAGCAGAGCCCATTTTCATGGGAAACATGGTAACTAGCCAATCAAGGTACATTTTAAATAGTCAATAACCATAGACTGGAAATGACTGTGTGCTGTTTGAGAGTTCCTTGGTAGGTTACGAAAGGTTTTGGGGAGAATTGACTCCAGCTGGTTTATATCCAATTTTGTTGTTTTCATTTTGTGGACTAAAATGTTGGCTTTGACGCCTGCGTGATGGGCTAACCAATGATGAGGGAACAGCAGTAATCCTCCAAATCAGCTGTGAGCTGCAATTAGAAAGCAGTTAAGCACCTGAAATAGCAACGAGAAGGCAAAGACATCTGTTTAATCGCTGCAGAAGTGTGCAGCATTAAGCGAGGTGAAACAATTTGTTAGGTCAGAAACTGCAAAGCTTTCTACAAGGACTTGGGAAGAACAAAAGCTCAATTATTTAGACATTATACCTCCCACCACCACCCCCCCACCCCCACTCTTGCTTGCACCATTAGCCTTTTTGTAATTTTAATTTCTCCTTCCTTCCATACTATAGCAGACCTTTCTTTCTGTCGTCCTCTTGGTCTCCACCAAGATACACCTTGCATATATACTTGCTTAAAACCTGTTACATCTCTAAACTTTTCCTGTTCTGATGAAAGATCATCATCCTGAAGACTTAATTCCATTTCTCTCCACAGATGCTACCAAACCTGCTGAATATTTCCAGTAGTTTCTCATTTTTTCATAGCACAACAGGAGATTCTGATGTCTGCCATTCAAGCACATGACATATTAGATATGGAAATAGCTCAAGTATGCAACACCAGTTACTGCAGTCTTAACTATGAGATAGATGCAAGACGCTGCCCAGGGAGGTCACAAACCATCAGAATCCCAACAGGCTTCCAGTGAAACCCAATATCCAGTCCAAAATGTAAGATATCTTTTAAGAGACTTTTGTATAAGTACATGGGACTTAGTAAGATAGAAGTTTATAGGCAAGCCTAGTAGGTGGGGACAGGTTCGGAGCAACTTGTGGGCCCAAGAGCCTGTTTGTGCTGTAGTTCTTCTATGTTCTATGTAGGAGAAGTAGGCCATTTGGCCTATCAAGTCTGCTCCATCTTTCAATAAGATCCGATATGTGCCAACACAAGCTGTTATGTTTCACAAGACATGTAATAGAAAAGTAATGCATTTTATTTCACTTGAGCATGTTGTTGGATCTTTCTATACCATTGATTACAGAGGAAGGTCAGGATAAGATGACAGTAAGCCGTGTTTGGAAAACTGAACATAAGTAGGTGGCACAGGTCATATTTAGCAGATGCTATTTGCTGTTATGGGAAATAGTGTAACTATTTGAAAGAATCCTGTAAACTAATGTTCCTTGCTTCATTGCTGGCATCCCTGCTATTCTTGTGTTGACAATTTAACTTTCTTCTTCTGCATCACCATTTTGACTATTGAAACCCACGCTGAGATATCTTATCCAGGAGAAGTTCTCAGCACATTCAAGATTACAATTACTTTATAAATCTGATGACTTGTGCTGTAAGACTCCAAATCAGCCTCAATTTATGGGGTTTTTGGACAATACCCATGGTAAGCTTGACACTTCTTTGTAGCATAAGCTTCAATAAAGTATCCATTTGCTTTGTTCCATGGTACATGGTAAGAGTATCTTGATCTTTTTGATCTTTTTGAGAAATGAGGTGGTAGAAATGTCAAACTGAAGATAGAATAAGAGCTTTTGAGCTTCCTGGCAGTGTGTTGGTGTTCACATACATGCTTGGGGCAGGGACCATTGTTATATATTTAAAGAGTTTCATGACTGCTTTTAGAACCAATCACATGATTTGATGGTGTTGTCATTAGGATGTTGCACTGGCTGGCTGTTTTAGTTTCAGTTTCTGTTCTGGGCAAATAATCTGTTGTTAATTTGAATTTACGTGTGCAATCTGTGCAATCTTACCAAAATATGGCAGTGTTATTTCCCACAAGGAAATCAGCATGTTTCTTTCCAGAGAAACACATTGATTTTCCCTCCAGATCCAATGATACTCTGCCAATAAAAATTAATGGTCAAACTGTCATGCAGGGGTAGGGCCTCCACATGCCGGCAAAACCTGGCTGCACAGAGATCAGGGCACCCTCTTGTCCCAATCATAACAAGAATAAATCTCCCCCCACCTTGCCCACCATCTAAGGGACTCCCCTCCCCACCCCAATTGGAGTCAGCATTCTCTCCCCCCTTCACCCAATCATCAGCCTCTTCCCCTCCACAGTTGAAGTCAGCACCCACCCACTCCCACCTAGTCTTCCTCCTGTCCCCCTCCAATGGTCATTGTGGACATCCCCTGCACCTGCATCTACTCCTGGCCCACAAACAAATCTGAATGAATCCCCCCCGACTCCTCCATGAGGCTCCCACAGGGGCTTGCCCCTTGGCACAGGTTGGTACTGCCAAATTGGCACTGCCAAGTTGGCAATTCCACATTGGTGTAGGCATGGTGCCAAACTGGAAGTGTCAATCTGTGTCAAGGGGCAATGCCAAGGGACAAAGACAAGGGGCATTGCCAGGCCAATGTCTGGCCATATCCCTCTCCCTGGGAGCTATATACACCTTCACACCCCCAGGGAGACCCCAATAACAGGTTCACACCTCGGTGAACCGAATGTAAATGGTGCTGGTGTGATGTCACATTGGCACCCGCTCTATATTTGGTGTGGGCGGGGAGGGGAACGTGGGGGGAAGTCCCGGAGATAGTGCTCACTAATGAAATGCTATTGTATTAAGATGAGCTTTCTGCAGTCCCTCATGTGTTTCACACCACTCCACTGGCGAGAGCCTGCAAGAACGGAGCTCGGAAAGCCACCAGCATGAATTGTACTTTCTGGATTTTGAATACGTTCCACCATTTCCACAGAGGAGAATGCGGGCTCAAAATTGTCTTTTCCTTTTTGTGTAAAACCCACAGCCCCTAGCAGCATTCGGACATTACAGTCATTGCCTGGAAAATTATTGTAATTTTCAAACGTGTTGGCAGTAGTCGAAGTTCCCTTCCAGCAGTGCTCAGGTCACCAAACATATTCCATATTCAGATAAAAATGCAGATCTAAAAACTATTGTGGCTTAGTAAGGGGCCATGTAAGCTTTGGGAAAGGCAGCAGTAGTGTGGAATTGTATCAGCCGTTGAGCTGCATTTGGTGGTCAGTGACAAAATATATGAAGAAATCTGCCGAATTTAATAATACCTGAAAATCTATTGTCATATCACTGGACAATGAACCAGTGCTAAAAAAAAACCAGCTGAGGGTCACATCGATTTGAGCTGTGACCCTGTACAGCATCAGCGCTGTATAGATGTCACTTGTTGAGTGGAGATCTTGGTGAAAACACAGCTATGGCAATGCCTATTTTCTGAATTCAGGCTCCTTAGGAACATTTCTGTTCTCATTAACAAATAGCTGTGTTTGGCACGGGAAACGTGCTGTGTAGCAGATTGGCAGGATTTATATTCGAAAGTGTGCCAATTGGCATCGTGGACAGCCATTTCCTCTTGCTGGTCCTCCTCTGCCAAAATAATCCAAAGCAAGCGGAAAATTGAATGCTGTTACTGCAGGGCAAAAATCCTTGAAAGTGGGAAAGAGCATCTAACCTGCTCTCCTGTAAATGATCACTCCAGCTAATTCCTCACTGCAGTTTCTCCCGTGTCTGATGTGAGTAACACATTACCACAGCAAAGTGAGCTATTTCTCTCTTAAATACACAATACGGCCACTTCATTCTTGTAGCATGTGAGTATATTTGTGTTACGTCAACATTATCCTTCTTCAGCAACAGTTCTCAGTGTATCAACACTCTGCTGCTATAAGCTGACAAATTCAAGGCTGATGAGAACGTTTTGAAGATGCTCTCGCATTAAAAGCTTGTGCTGGATGTTCGTATACAAGATGACACAAGCAGAGGGGAACAGCAGAAAGATACAGCTTGAAGGAGCTCAACAGCACATGAAACCTATCAACAGACAGTCTCCAATGCGTCTGAACCCCAATCATAGAATCATAGGATTCCTGTAGTGCAGACAAGGCCATTCGGACCATAGAGTCTGTACTGACACTCTGGCAGAGTACCAGGCCCTCTCCTTGCCATATCCCTGTAATACCAAACATTTACCATGGCTAATCCATTTAATCTACACATCTCGATTCAGTAAGGGGCACTTTAGCATAACTAATCCACCTAACCCACATATTTTGGACTGTGGGAGGAAATCGAGCACCCAAAGGAAAATCACACAACATGAGGAGAACATGCAAACTCCACACAGTCACCCTTGGCCGGAATTGAACTCGTGTCCCTGGAGCTGTGAGGCAGCAGCGATAATCCCTGTGCCAACGTGCCACCCCAGGAATGTTACAGGAGACTCAGGGAATCTGTCAGGTGGTGCCAGACATTTTAAAACTGCTGGAGCAAGACTTGAATCTGAGCTTGGTGGCAATGTTTTACCAGCGGCTGTGAAAGTTGTCACTGCCCTCAGTGTTTCTGCCTCTGGATCCTTCCAGGGCTCCAGTGGAGAAACATTTGCAGCGTCTCACAATCCACGGGATAGAAGTGAGTAAACCAGATGATTGATGCTGGTTTACCAGGACTGCCAATCATGTCAACTGTGCCTGTGATAATGTCAGTCAGAATGAGTGGTGATAGGATTCGTGGCTCTGCCTGCTTCCTACAAAGCACTGGGTGTCAACAGTTGCACACATGACAACTAATATGCCATAGATCACCCAGGAATGTTCATCAGCTACAAGGGCTTACATTCCATCTTAGCAGGACTCACAGCATCTGTGGAAAGAGAACTGAGCTAACCTTTTTAGTCTGGATGACTCTTTGTCAGACCGGGAGTAAATTCCTACTCCTCCCTTTCCTGGCGCTTCCATTTGGTGCAATTTCTGTGGCTTCAGCAGAGTTGAAGACTGACAGTTCATATTCCTCCTCTTACTATTAATTTGATCTTGGCTGATGTCCTTTAGGTTTTGGAGCTCATGAGGACTCTTCCAAAGATAGCTCTCTATACCTGCAGATTTAGCCAGTGGGACAGGAAACAGCAGGTTAAGGTGATGATCTGAATGAAGTTTCGCTGTTATCCTTCTGATAGCCAGTTACAATTCTGAGCTCCTGTTGTACTGGTGAGAACAGTGCTAAGGTGAAAGCCTGAGGTTAAGCACTGTTCGTTCATTATATTTAAGGAGGGAACCACAGTGTGTAAACCCTTGTGGAAAACCTGCATATGTGTTTCTGATTGCTGCATTATCTAATATGGGCAGCATGATGATACAGTAGTCAGCACTGTTGCTATATTATTTTATGTGGGCGGCACGATTTTCAGTGGTCAGCACTGTTGCTGCATTATATTATGTGGGCAGCGTGATGGTACACTGGTTAGCACTGTTGCTGCATTATAATATGTGGGTGGCACATTGGTACAGTGGCTAGCACTGTTGTTGCATTATATTACATGGGCAGCATGATGGTATAGTGGTTAGCACTGTTACTCCATGCAGTTGGCCACTATATGTACAAAAGTAATTTTTGTAGTGCCTATGACAATATCCATTCACGTTCGAGGGGGACATCTCCAACCTCTCTGCATGCATACGTAATCCAGTTGGAGCACTTGTTAGTAAATTGCTCAAACTCTGCTTTGTTGAACGAAAATCTTTTTAGTCATTTGGCAGCACAGAACAATTGCCAGAAAAAGAACAAAAAATGTCCTTTCATAACTATCTCTAACTAGCCCCACCGAATTGCAACTATGGTGCATGATTCTCTCAGGTCTTGTGGTAGTGCATCTTCAGAGGGTCTGAACACCGCTGTGGAGTTGTTTTTGGCAATCTTGACCATTTCCTGCTGGCCATGTGAAGTTCTGTGGAAAAATAAAAGATGCAAATAAGCACTGTACTGCCAAGGTAAGAATAATTGAAGTCATTTGCTGTCAAAATCAGGTCAACATGGCTGAGTGTTGTGTGGCATGTGGCAGTCACCAGGAGGCTAGGAAATCATCTTCAAAGCTCCAACGGTCAGATCAGGGCCACATCTACATCTCCCTGATGTAAGGAAGTAAGTAAGAGATTGAAAATAATGGAATGTATTCATTCAGTGGATGAGTATATAGTTGTATGAGGATAAGGGTGAGTGTCAGCAATGGATAGACAGCTGGGGATGTGAGGAAGAATTTATTCAGAAACAGAGATAGATGCACCAAAAAGGGAAGTTGCTCTGAGGAGTGATGCATTAGAGAAAGCAGTGAGGGGGTGGGGGTAACATTCATGTAGATGAATGTAACATTGCTTTTGCCTTTCCTCCCCTGTACTGGATACAGGGGCATGGTACCATGTTCCTGCTGCTGACCTCTTGGTCCCACATTCAACCTTGTCTTCCCCATTTGGCTTCTACCTCCCATTGCTAAGGAACAATATCTCTGCTGGGATCTGCATCCCAGCAGCACATATCCAGGGAGGAATTAGCAAAGCTAAACCCAGCCTTTGACTGTCAACCTTTCTTGGCAATGCTTCGTCTTTCTCTCTCCTTTCCAAATCAAACTTCTTCTGCTTGCTTGTTTGGAGTGTTCCTTTAAATTCTGGAGATTGTGACATGCGTGTTGTCATCACAGCCATTGATGCCAATAGGATGGGAAATCTGGAAATCAGATGTCAATAAAGTGGTTGCCTTAAAATTTTCCTAGCCCTCACATATTCACTGTTTTCAACATATTTCCCACTTTCCCATGTACTATTGGGCCTCTTGGCTCCCAGAGCATCTGGACATTAAAACACAGTTCTTTGTTTTTCAAAGATCATGTACTTAGGTTATCGTAGAATCCCTAGAGTGCAGAAATCATGGAATCATAGAATCCGTGCAATGCGGAAGGAGGTCATTCAGCCCATCAAGCCTGCATTGACAACAATGCCACCCAGGTCCTATCCCCATGACCCCAAGTATTTGCCCTGCTAATTCCCCCTGACATTAAGGGGCAATTTAGCATGACCAATCAACCTAACCCACACGTCTTTGGTGGTGGGAGGAAACTGGAGCATTGGGAGGAAACTCATGCAGACAGGGGGAGAACGTGCAAACTCTACATGGACAGTCACCCAGGGCCAGAATAGAACCCGGGTCCCTGGTGCTGTGAGGCAACAGCTCTAACCACTGTGCCACCATGTCATTCATTTGTTATGTAACAAAGAAATAGTAAAATCACAATAAATGCATGCAATAGTAAAGATGGCATCAGTTTAGGTTGTAATCATATGTGTACTTTGGGCACCAAAGTGCAGGTGATTCAGCAAATTGAGCAATGTAATTTTATTTCAGAGAAAAATAACAAGTATTTTTTTCAATGTGAATCTGCTCACCAGGTACTATGTCAATGTAATCATAATAAGTTCACTCTGCATGGATAAACGGAGCACTGTTCTACTGCTCCGGCTTCCAATCTAAATATCAGTTAAAGGAATTTGGTTTAGAAGTGACTTGTTTTTCGGTGATCAATAAAGATTTGTGAGTAGTCCTAAATTTAACTGATCTTGAAGATAAGGTTGTGGTGATAAATTGGTACTTTTATTGCCTATTGTTTATTGAAATAGTTCTTCAGCTTTTCAGACACATTACAACCTGATAAGATGACACACTGTGTGGATTCAAGTCCAACACAAATCTGGTCCCTGAATCTCCGAGTCAGTGGCAATGCAGCATGCGGCAAACATGGTGAATCATTGGCTGCGGGTGGGATCTTCCAGTCCTGCTGAAGTGCATGATGTTTTGCATGGCTCAGCCCCCTGCTGCTGGGGGTCACACTGCACGGGTCGGTGGGGATGGGGTCAACTTTGGCAGGACTGGAAGATCCTGACAATCTCACCCTAGGAAACGTACTTTCTTCCAATGACAGTTACTAACTCATACATTTAGCAGTCGCCTAGCTAATAGATTGGAGGTCAGAAATACACTGCAATGCTTGTTCTGTCTTTGGTAATGTTGCCAGCTATTTCCTGTAAAACACCATCTGAACAACTGGATCAAATAGATGTACCACACTGATGCCAATACTGCTTGATGATAGGTCACCAATCCATCAATTAAATAATACGATGGTGTTAATGTACATCCACTAACTGGATGTCTGTATGAAACATATAAAGAAGATAGCTGTGTGTGTGACATCACATTAAATGACAAATATTGTCCCACATCCTGTTGGAAAAATCTATTTTCAAGTGAGCAATAGGGGTGAGGTGAGAGTAACTGCCTTTGACATCAAGGCAGCATTTGGCTGAGTGTATCATCAAGGAGCCGCAGCAAAACTGGAGTCAATAGAAATGAGGGGCAAAATTTTCTGTTAGTTGACTCAATGTGGGCGCAAAGGAAGATGCTTGTGGTTGGTACATGTCAGTGTTCTCAGTCTTGAGACATCACTGCAGGAGGTATTCAGAGTTAGCCAGTTTCAGCTGCTTCATCAGTGACTTCCCTCCATCATAAAGATCAGGCATGGGGATGTTTGCTGATGGCTGCACCATGTTCAGCATCATTCATAACTTCTCAGTTATTGAAGCAATCTGTGCCCATGTTAACTGAATTTTAATTTCCACCAACTAAGCATTAGCCCGTGCCTTGGGATTACTGGTCCAGTGATATCACCATGTGCCACCAAGAATGCGGTGAACTATATGTAGATATATGCTTATATCTTTATTATCTTTCAATTTATGTAACACATCATATAAGTCAACATTTAAATTTAAAACTTTAAAAAAGTACGAACCAATTGGCATTATTGGTTAGGTCAGTACTGCTTTCATCCTTCTCTTCAGAATAGGGTTCTGGCAAGGCAATGCTTCCAAATGCCCCTCCATGTTCACCCCATCCTCAGCCCATTTTCCTGGGTCAAGCTGATCACAAATCTACCGTGAGCATCTGGAAAGATCACTGTCTTCGAGAGTAAACTTAACAGTTATGGGGAAGATTCTTGGTGGAGTTGCTGGAACCTGACTGCATCAGCTGAAGTTCTGACAAAGGACCTGAAAGGAACAAGTGTCTAAAACTTGGAACACAAACTCCCACTGACTTGACTGACACTGATCTTCACCAATTCAGTCTTTGGGGTGTGATGGAGGGAAGCCTCTTCACTTTAACAGCCTCAGATCATCACATCTCTCTCATGCCACTGACTGCTGGTTTTCCATTCATTTACTATACTTTTTGCAGAAAATAATCTGATTTTCCCTGTTTGTGAGAGATAAATATTGTCCAGGGAACTCCTCTCTAGGTACAATTCCATGGAAGGTTTTATGTCTAATTTAGCAGGAAAACAGGACCTCTGTTTCAGGTTTCATCCAAAAGTGGGCACCTTAGGCTGTACAGCACTGCCATAGCCTCAATATGCTCATAGAATGTGACTTGAGCCCACAAACCTTTGACTCAAGTTTTACCCACTAACCAATGTAATACCTTGTGTGGCGAAGCAGTCATTCCATACATGTGGAACTGATTTGACAACGATGCAGAAACAGAACAATGCTTTCATTTTGGATTGTGCCTCTGTTCTCCAAAAGAAAATAAATCAGCTAGCTCTTCAGAAACATGTCAATGAGCTGCAAATCTGCCGGTAGAGCCCTCTACACAACATCTACACTGCAGCAGAGAATAGATATAACCAAGATGCATAGAACACCAAGGTCCTATTGCTCAGCAGGTGCCTAGGATATTAAAGCAACTTTTATGATATAGAATTACACAATTTCTATTTCCTTCCTTTATCCAGAGACCACACACATTCTGGTGCTTTAAGGGAATGGACAGTTAGGGGATGATTATCCATTTAGCATAACACCTTATTGTCCACATGATTGAATGTCCTGACCCGACACTATGTCAGGACCCAATGGTCATTGTTTTTGCTGGATTGGTTAATCAGAGACCACAGCGCATGCTGGCCATCCAATTAAAAACAGCACAGAGCACTGGAGGGCCAACAGGAGGCTGTCCGGCATGAAAGAGCTGCAGGCTGCCATTTTGGGTAAAGGAGACAGAGGGTGCCTCCAACTTGAGGTACCCTCTCAGCCCTTTTAAAAAATATAGAGTTACAAATGGCCACAGCTGCTAAACCACCAGAGGAAACAAAGTGATCCTGCAACATCACCCACCCCAGTTTGCCACATGTTCCTGATACCTCAGAGGGCTCACAGGCTGACTAGAACTTTAGAGTTAGACTTTGATCAATTGCCTTAATTGGCCTTTTAGTTGACTTAACAAGTTATCAAGTGCTTGTGGGGCAGATAGCAGTTCCTTGCCTCACCCAGCCTCTGGGAAAATGGCTGTGAGTGGGATCCATGATGGACAGTGACAACACTCTGGTCGGTTTTGGAAAAAAATAAGCCAACAACAACAGCAGCAGAGACAACTTGGCTCAAATGCTGATATATCAGGGTCAGTTGCAGGTAGTAAGAATAGAGCTTCAGTATCCCCATGCACAAGTTTAATGTGATTGTAGAACAGTGAAATAGTCCAAAGGTAAACGACCAATTTTGCTGAAACTAGTTGAAAGATTTGCATATGCAATCGACAAAATAAGTATCTCAGCCATCATCTATCTACAAACCATTTTTTTCCCCTTTTACAATTAAATATTTAAAATCAGATTTTGCAAAATGTGCACTTCAGCACATGTAGCATTATTAACTCTGATAAACCTAAAGAATGGGATGAAGGAAGAAATTGAATGAAACTGCAGTAACGATAAGATTTCTACAATAATCTCACCTTACATATGCAACAGAGGTCATTCACCAACTCACAGTATGGGGCTATGTCCTTACTTGTCTTTTACCCCATCTGGTAAATTTCAACAACAAAAAATTTTCCAGTTCAGTATGCATCGTCGTTATAACGCTAGATTCCCTATGGATTTCCAGAATCCTTTACAGAAGACTGTTGAAGATTTATTACACAGGAACATCGAGCATGGTTTTAATATACTTCTCATTTGAATCAAATTGACACATTTTACATTCTTTTAAACATAATGAAATTCCCTTACAACACATCATATTATAAATGACCTCACCATTTGGATTTATGTTATAGGTCCAGCCTATAATTCAACACTCAGTGGCAAATATTTTAGTTTTTTTAAAAGTTTTAAAAGAGAAAGGGATTAAGTCTGTTATGGCTCCCCAAACACTGGCTCCACAGACATTCCCAAATTTAAACTAAACGTGAAGTCGAAATGCATGGGTGGCAAGAATGTGATGACATAGGTGCTGACATAAATCATAAATATATGAACTTTGTTTATTAGACTAAAATAATATTTCTCAAATACTTTTACGCAAAGATTATGACCAAATGTGGCAGCTGCATTATTTCCCAATCTTCAGGTAGCTTTACGGGCTTTAAGAATTTTGGAAGGGTCTGCACAACAAATAGCAGTTTGTTAAAAGCTATGATAACTAATTGAGCTTATCTTGTTCATCTTTAAGGTGTTGTTCACTTCCCAGTAATTGCTTGTAATTTTTTCCTAATTCTGAATCCTGTAATTTGGCATACTAGTAAATTAGTATGTCATAATGAATGTAAATGAATTAGTGGTTTTTGATGAACTGATTCTGTGGCATTTGTGAATGTGTATTTTGCATAGGAATCTTAAACTCATTTAGCATAAATTATGCTGTGCTATACAAACAAGAAGACAAGGTGAAGGGCTATTAGGAGTATCCTATTCCTTTAATTTAATAATGGTCAGAGGCGGGGTTTTAACAAAAGAGGGGCTATATTTTCTGGTGAGCCAGCATTTATTGGTTCATATCTCATACAATAATGATAATGCTACCACAGCCCACCATCTCCATTAAGTTATAAAATAGTAACCACCGTGGGGATCAAAAAAGGTAGCCTTATTTTTAGGTGCCGTTAATGATAGATTCTTCTGTCAAAATACTTTATCCAATAGATATGATCAAAGAAAATGCCCTGCTTAAAATATCCTCTTGATGTAACCATGATGAAGCCGGTCCTTTTAGGTCCTATCAGGAACATACAGCTACATTTTAACATAAGATGCTAGAATGTTATGCATATAGTTTCCTTCATAGCCAGCTTTCCCCAACCTCCTCTGGGGCATTAGGTGGCACACGAGAGAAACCTGCTTTTCCATGACAAGTGAGGAAAATTGAAGGGTGAGGAGGTGCAAACAGCTGGTTCTCATTTTCTTGCCTACTGAAAACCAGTTATCTAGCAGCATTGGCAGAGGCCTCAGAACAGTTCAACTGCCTGTCTAGACAAGGGAATAGTTGGTGGTGGAGGAAGGCCTGATGAGGAAATCAGTAACAAAAAAAAGAGAATACGATGTGTGGGTTAAATTGATTGGCCATGGTAAATTTCCCCTGAGTATCAGGGCGATTGATAAGGTAAATATATGTCGTTGTGGAGATAAGGCCTAGGTGGGAGTGACATCAATGCAAACTTGATGGGCCAAATGGCCTCCTTCCGCACTGTAGGGATTCTATTATTCTATGATATTATTTGAATACGTGACTATGTGAGCAACATCTTAAAGATGTACAGGATAGACTCAATTGTTTATATTTGCAACTCATGTTCTTTGCTCCTGCGTCCTGGTTCTGTGATAGGTAGAAACAGAGAAATAAAGGACCAGGATCAACAATGTGAGTTTACAAAGCGGCATAGTGCTTAGCACTGCTGCCTCGGAGTGCCAGAAATCCGAATTCAGTTCAGTCTCGGGTCACTGTCTATGTGGAGTTTGCATGTTCTCCCAGTGTCTGTGTGGGTTTTCTCCAGGTGCCCCAGTTTTCTCCCACAGGCCAACGATGAATGGGTTAGGTTGATTGGCCATGCTAAATCGCTCCTTAGTGTCAGGGGGATTAGCAGGGTAAATACTTGGGGTTACGGGGAAAGGGCCTGGGTGGGAATGTTGTCAGTGCAGGCTCGATGGGCTGAATGGCTGCCTTCTGCATCTTCAGGATTCCATGACCTCCAAAATTGACTATTGCAGCAAAAAAGCTGAATGTCTTCACAATGGATAGTGTGAGGAGGAAATTTTTTAATAGGTTCTTTTTTGGCTCCTGGCTTCAATATGGAAACAGTATCATGACAACTATTGGGTCTAAAGCTTTCATGCTATTTGTATTTTTTATTTATAGTTAAATGCAGTTATTGATCTTTTCAAATGAACTACAAGCTTATTCTAAAGCAGAATACAGAATACATTGAGATACACAAGATATATAATACTGGTGATCTTTACTGATTGACACAAAATGTTTACCAGTCTAATAATTATTTTTCTACTATTACCTGAAGTTGGTTTTCAGTTTTGCTGCGCACTTTATATCTACATATTGATAAATATAGGTAAGACAAGAAATGGAAAATGCTGTGAATAATGAAGCTTAAAATCAGTATAATCTGAAAATAACGATGTCTTCTGTGGTTTCAGCTTTCAAGCAATTTTCAGTTAAGGACCAGTCATTTGTTATTGCATAAAACACAGCCATACTGATCATTCAAAATAACTGCCTCATTGCATAACACTTAACTGAACCCGATGCAAGTTTAAAAAAAAAGCTTTTGTCCAAGACTGGTTGGCATTTTGGATTCTTTAAAGTCCAGCACTGAGCCTTGGATAAGCAGACCTCCCATAGCAGACATTAACTGGTTGAGAGGCACTTTGGTATGTAACAAAGGGAACAATACTGGGAAAGGAGCCAAAGTAGAAATACTGGCGCCTGGAACCTAGGGATTTGCCTCCTAGTAATATTACGAGTTGAACTAGGCCTAGCAGTTCTGTTAGGTTGGAAATGGCATACTGTGATCAATGCCTTTGCCAAAGGGATTTCGATAGAGGGGAAGGCTGGCAACTAAAAATGTTCTACAATGTCCGTAGGTTGTGCTGAATTGAGCACAGGAAACAAAAAGGGGAGGGGGTGAAAAATGCAGTCTATTAATCCAAGCTACTTCATGAGTCCAACCTTCAGCTGTTTTTTTTTATTTTCTGATCGTGCTTGCCACCCAGAAAGCAGAGACATAAAACAGAAAGTTAAAACTGCTGTCATTCAGAGAAAGGCACGCAAACATGAAATTATTGACATGAGCTCTAAAAATGACAGCAGTAGAATTGTGCAGTCGAATCTATTCCCCAAGTGCCTGAACCATATAATGTTCTTATTAATTCTATTTGGAAATGTTAAAATAAGAGAGGTTACAGGCTGAAGAAGAGACCTGGTTTCCTCATGAATACTTACCTTGCTTCTTCCCCGGTGTCCTTGGACTGTCATCGCCAACCTTTGAAGCTGTATCTGATTATCCATGCAGCAATTAATCATAATTAAGCAGGGCTGAGAATTGGAAAGGTAGAAGGAGGGTGGCTGCAGATCTGGCATTCATCCTGAGCAGTTTCTGTTCCCTTTTGGCTTGCGGACTACTTGTTTGGTTCCATGTTTTGAGAAAATGACCCCCCTGTGATCTGTCCCATTTGTGTTTTGGTAATCTTGGCTGAACTTGGTTCCAAAGCACTCGCATTTGTGCTATTTCCAGACGGGAAGGAGCTGGAAATAAATTATACTCTCAATGCCAAGTGACTTGAATTTTGTCTAATTAAACATTCAAAGCAATGTATTTCAGAGTAAAAATTCCACCAAAACACTTACGTCACTATTGAACATTGTCACAGATTATAAATTCAAGATTGTGCTATTTAGTTTCCTACATGTATGTTTTTAGTTTATCTGGATTTCTTTTAACTGAATGAATATTTATTCCAGAATAAAATTTACATTCAGAAGACAAGGGAAAAGATACAAATAAATGATTGCCTTGCCTGGCTTTTCATTATTATGTGCTGCTATTTTTAACTCAAGGAGCATTTATTCAACAATAACATTTATATTGTATTTGTTTTAAGCTCAGGGAAAACAACTACATGTCTTATTGAATTTACACAGGGCAGAAATATTCCTTTTTTTAAAAAAGAATCATTTCTAAACTGAGCAATTTAAATTTTTGAAATAATTTACCCTAATTTTCACGATAGTCTGGTTTAATGTATGTTTAAGTCATTAAAGGCCTGAATAAATGATAATTTATTACAATCAGCCACAATGTGAAACTTGCAGATTGGTCTCATCAGTAATAAGGAATTAACAACCAATGGATAAAAAGAGCTCAGTGATCCATTATAGAAAGGTTTTCCTGACCCTCTCTGGAGCTGTATCACAGAGGGAAAATACGTCTTTTAAAAATGCAATTGTTAATGTATTGTGATGTGACAGCTTTTGGAAATCATAATGTTTAAACAATGGTGACTCGTTCTCCAGTATTAAAAAGAAATGCAGTTGCTTTATAGATTGTATGCACCACCAGCATTCCAGTTTTCGTAAACCGTAATGGTTTATATTATAACTGATTATATACGTTGAGAACTGTCGTGAGCTTCAAATGAGAGTGCCAGTGTCGAAAAATTGAACTGCTGACAGCTGGGATTTAAGCAGAATTAGCAATGTCAATATTGTGTCTTATCACGGATTTTAGTTTCTTAATAATATTGATTACCATTATTACCTTGTCTCTTATTGTCCTACTCATAGTGGGAGTATGACCGGGGGCCTCTGAAATTAACACTGTACAAATGAAATAGAGACTGGGAACCAGGATTAAATCAAAATGAATTTTAAGCAGCGGAATGTAATTGCAGCTGTTTTTAGGTATAAGGTTTAGTAGTTAATTTGATTAGAGATTGGATAGTTCATTATTTAATTAAAATATATGTTCATGAGATAATGTACTCTGGCTAACCTTTTCATGAGTTTCTGCTATTGAATCACATATACAGCATTACCTGAGGGAATAAGTATAGACAAAACACTGACACTTTTCTCAATGAAGCATATGGTCCATGAGCAATAATAAACGCGATATGCACACTTAAGCATATTGATAGCACATATCTCTTATGGCTTATCAGCTGCTGAGGTTGGAACCTTATCCATATGACATTTGAAAAAAAAACTCAGAGTACTGCTTCCTGCCCTCAAACCGTACTTCAAGTTGTTATGATATTTAGTCACATTATGAGTCAATGTTTACATTGTAAATCACTAACTCAGCATTGACCACTCATTTCTGTTATATCAGCTGCCAGAGCACAGTTAGGCTGTGACCACTCAATAGCTCTATAGAGTGGGCTTCTCCCAATTGCATTACCATCTTGTCTGAAAATTTAAAGTGTGAAGTGACTGTGGGCAATGCCATGTATAATTTATTGGTGAGAAAACTTATTCCTTTGAAAATAGTGGAGGCCGGAAACCTTCCAACCTTTAAAAACCCTTTGGATGAACACTTGAAACATCATAATATTCAAGAATATGGGAAAAGTGGAGGAAAATGGGATTAGCATTGTCTTTGAGGGTACATATTGTTGGCAGGCTGAAGTGTCTTTCCTGCACTGTAAGATCCTGTGCCTTTGTGACTCAGTGTTATAATAATCATGCTTGTTGTGTGAAGCATAATTAAATCTTTCAACATTTTTTTCCTTACAAATAGGAATGGCTATTCAACTATTTAATAAGTTTTTTAAAAAGTGAGCATTGCCCTGCATTCATTGATGTGCTGCACCTTCCATTCTCTGGTTTGGGATACTGAAGCTGTGATGGGTTTGAGTACCATTCTGAACTCAAATCCCAGCCACAGGGAAGGAGCTCCTGCCACTTGCTGGCTCAAAGATTTCATTCTTGGTGTCAAGAAGGTACATTCCCTCAGTTTGTTGGAATGCCACCCACAGTATATGGAGACGTAAGGGACATGTGGGATATATGTCAATGAAAGCAAAGAATGTATGGGCTACAAGTAAAATGAGGAAGTGCTATAAGATGTAGCAACCTGGAATTTGTTGTCAGCAGCAAATGAACTGTGTTTATACTGGCTATAGACCTTGGCTGGGGTTTTCCCTTCTTGTCTGCAGTAGGACCTTTCATAGGCAGGACTGAAAGTTTGGCAAAACAGGAAAATGTCCATTGACCTTTGCTAGGAATTTCCCATTCAATCCCAGCTCTTATGTGGGCATGCTGCATGGTAACATGTGGTCATCAAGAATCCTCTATAAGGCATCTGGGATTTATAATGACACAGCAAGAGCAGTGTTGCTTTGACCAATCACATTGAAGAATCCTTACTGAGGCACACTGAGTCTAAACTAGAAGTACAAGTTTGAAGATTTCATTCAATGTGAAATAATTTTCAGAAGGTGATATAAAGAAAGAGAAAAGCACTGAATTGAAAGAGACAGAGAGAAAAAGTTAACATTTTATAAACTATGTAATTATCTATGACGATAAAATTTGAAGGAATGTGACTCCATGCTTGTAAAGATAAATTTTCAGTACCAGAGAAGTTGTTTAGCAGTGATTAAGAGTTATAATACCATTATAAGTTCACTTAACTTTACTAGGATGAGCTGTATTTTTTCTGGTACGATGAGTGACTATGGATTGCATCTCCATGCCATTACATTGAAACATAGAAACATAGAAAAACTACAGCACAATATGGGCCCTTCGGCCCACAAAGTTACCTTAAAGATTATTAGGCTTACCTATAACCCTCTATCTTACTAAGTTCCATGTACTTATCTAAAAGTCTCTTAAGAGACCCTTTCAAGTCCGCCTCCACCACCGTTGCCGGTAGCCCATTCCACGCACTCGCCATTCTCTGAGTGAAAAACTTACCCCTGACATCTCTTCTGTACTTACTCCCCAGCATCTTAAACATGTGACCTCTTGTGGCAACCACTTCAGCCCTGGGAAAAAGCCTCTGACTATCCACTCAATCAATACCTCTCAACATCTTATACACCTCTATCAGGTCACCCCTCATCCTTCTTCTCTCCAAGGAGAAAAGGCTGAGCTCCTTCAACCTATCCTCATAAGGCATGTTCCCCAATCCAGGCAACATCCTTGTAAATCTCCTCTGCACCCTTTTTATGGCTTCCACATCCTTCCTGTAATGAGGCAACCAGAACTGAGCACAGTACTCCAAGTAAGGTCTGACCAGGGTCCTATATAGCTGCAAAGTTATCTCTCGACTCTTAAACTCAATTCCTCGATTGAAGGCCAGTACACCATACACGTTCTTAACCACAGCTTCAACTTGCACAGCTGCTTTGAGTGTCCTTTGAACTCAGACCCCAAGATCCTTCTAATCTTCCACACTGCCAAGAGTCTGACCATTAATATTATATTCTGCCATCCTATCTGACTTGTCAAAATGAACCATATGTGCTTGAATGTCAAATCACTTGGTGGGATATTGGTAGAATTAAACTTGTGGAGTAACAGGATAATTGAAACAGCAACTTTCTGATTTCTGCATTAAACTGTGAATGCACAGGTGCTAGCAGTTGCTGGCCAACTTGTTCCTTAATAATGGTGCATTATGGATGTGTTGTTGATCTTATGGATGAACCAGGGCTCCAGTGTCTGCCTCTGATCCACCCCAAGCCTCCAAAACAGGATTGATCCCAGAGCTACCCGCTAAGGATACAGGCATCAGTATCATAAGCAACTCGGCAAGCATTTGCTGCTGTCATAATCTGTTGTAGTGCATTCTACCTCTGCCTTTTGCAGATCCTTAGCACCTCCTGACTAGACCTATCACACACACATCCCTTAATGTATAGCTATAACAGGACCAGCACTGCATCTACCAGTCAATATTGTTAAGTCTTTATTATAGCATGAAATACCTTATCAAACCATGTCTAAATTGAAGGTCTAAACTTTTTTTGTAAGATTTTTTAAATATTTTATATAGTTCTGTTTTTGAAACAAGACAATTGAGAGTATAATTACCAAACACTGTTCGAAACTGTGTCATGTCAAATGCGGCTGGAGCGTATGAATATAATATGTTCATTACACAAGACACAGCTATGACAGAATGCGTAGTAGAAGGAAATGGAGAAAGATAGCCAGGCATGTAAGAAGGACACAGCAATATTTTCTAATTTAACGTGAGGGACTTCAGTTGAAAGTAATGTCATCAATAGAGATTTATGCATTGTGTGCAGCAATTGGGATAAAGCTGTTATGGTTTTATTTTCCTTGTACTTGTGAATTGCGAGAAATTATTTATTTGAAAAGGCCGTACCCAATCTGTTAATAAATGAGTGATCAATCATTATTCTACATGAATTAGTTGTATTGTATTTAGGATATTTAGGGAAAGGATGAAATACTAAAACCTGAATCATTGCAGAAATGACGACAATAACTGAACCTTTTAACTTGTCCTTGTTACTTACTTTTGATCTCATATACTAGGACAGTCATAAAGAATACACGTGCTACCATTCAATTGGTCCCACCCTATAAATGTAAGGCTTGCTATAAACATTAGCAACGGGAGTGTACTGTAGCAAATGTTTGGATTATGTCTTCAGAGATATATCATTTTCATATACAATGTAAAAAGTTATTTAAGACCATCACAGTTTACTTCCAAAGAGATTTGCATGCACATGAGGCTGATCATTCAATCAAAGATCTTAGTAGTATATTAAAGAGCTTGATGCAGTTCTTGCAAGATACCCAGTATCATAATGTCCATTAATTCTCCTTTAGTAACTATATTATGACAGTGAAATCCAATTTACAGGGAATTTATAAAGTGATAATGAGCTTTTTGTTCAATACAAAGTTGAATTGTCATTAAAATTTAAAAAAAGACTTTTAACTTTCAGGATTATTAATATTAACCCTAGAATGTGGTTGGATTCACAGAGTTCTTGGTTCTATGGGCCAAATTTGGTTAAGGCCACACACTAACACTGAAATAAGCTTCAATATGGCAATAATAAAGTTAATGCAATGTGATATTAGTAAGTATAGTCGACCAAACTATCCAAGCCACAATTTCCTGTTTTAGAAAACCTCAGAACATGGAATTGTCTTGATTCCCTTTTAGTTGAAGCTGTTTCCATTTCTTGCATTTTTACTTATTCCTTACGTTCTAGTCCATTTCGGTATTTATTCTAATTTTAAAAAAAATCTTGGCTGGAATTTGCCGGAGGTTCACGCCATGCTACCACTGCCAGCAAGAACAGAGAATTTGGCGCTCAGCCAAATCTCCGTTCACTGCAGTGAGACTGAAGAATCTTAGCTGAGGGAAAGGTCAGAGAATCCAGCCCTTATCTTGGTTACATACCTCCCCGTACCCACCAAAGCATTTGGAAGCTGGGTGCCATTTCATAAAAGGTTTGTTTAAAAATTTCAAACCCACTGTAAAAAGCTTCTTTTATTTTGTGTCATGTATTTTGCGAACAAAATTAGAAGTAATTCTTTTACGGATAAGTGAAAATATTGATGGTCCTTTGAAAGCCTAGAAGTATAAACTTGTCGGGTGCACTCAGAGTTAAAATTACACAAGGGTGATGTGGAAGTCGGCTACACCACTATAGCTCCTATTCTCCAAGCCACACTCTCTTTGAATGTGGTTCCCTACTGGCAGCGAAGGATCAGTGAAATTAGTCTTTTGTGTATTGATGTGACACTAGAGTGGAACAATATAATTTAAACGGTCTTTTCAATCTCATTGTTGCTGTACAGGACTGGGTGAGGGAAACAAGCATCTTTAACAGAATAAAATTTCCCATTGAGCTTCACAGAAGTTTTATCAGATAATCATTCTCAACAAGTTACATAAGGAAACATTAGGACCACAAATTTAATCAAAAACGTACATTTTAAGGAGCATCTTAAAGGAGAGAGAGTAGGCGAGAGATTTAGAGTTAATGGCTGGAATTCTCTGGCCATTCACACCCTATCACTGCCATTGGAGAGGATGGAGAATTGGGTACTTAGCCAAATCTTCATTCATTGCAGCAGGACAAGAGAATCCCACTGGCAAAAATAGCAGAAGAATCCCTCCCGATGTCAGTGCACGATTGGGCAAAAGAAATCAGAAATGCACAGAAGGCCAGCGGCAGAGGAGTGAAGAGATCTCTGAGTGTTGTAGGGCTGGAGGAGATTAGAGATAGGATGGGGCAAGGTCATATAGAGAATCAAATGTAAGGGTAAGAAGTATAGCAAGTGAGGAAGAGTAATAATGAAAAGTCACATTAGAATTGGGATACATTGCATAGCATCATAATAATGCAAAGTCTTTTTAAAAATAAATGCTCCTCACATTAGCTAGTGTTAATACCAAGAAAGGAAGTCAATATTGCCATATTTACCATCCTGTCTCATCATGCATGAGATTAGCAATCAGTACCAAATAAGAGACTTTTGTTAATCCTGACTGGATCACTGAGGTGTACCTTTTGGCAGTCGATGATTTGCAGCACTTACAAGACTTGGAATCCATTCCATCCAGCTTTCCACTCAGATACACAAGCATAGAGCTCAGGGAAGTGCAACAACACTTCTGGCTAACTGCTTAAAGTCTTACAGAGGTTTAAAAGACACAAGTAGTTAAATTTCAGAGACAGGGAGTTGTAGTGAGATTTTCATGTCTGCAACTGAGATTCAAATCCAGCTATTTTCAAAGGTGAAACTCCTAGGGGGGAAATCTTTAATCTAACCCTCCTGGCTGGAAACCAGTGTGATTGGATTGTCTGCACATTTCAAACCCCACACGATTTTACTCTCCGCTGAAGTCAATCTAAAATTGGGCAGGTGCTCCTCCCCTGAGCCATGACCTTTGGTGTAAGCTTCCTGATTTGACTCCTAGAAGACTTAGCTAGGATATTATGAGTATGCCTCCTCCTTATTTTGGGTTCACCAAAATTTCTGTATCAGCACCAGGAATCCCTTTATCAATTTAAACACCATGCCCTCATAATTTAACTCTTCAAGCTCGGGTTCTCATTCTGCACCATGCCCATTGCACAAATGGCCCAGAACTGAATGCAATATGATGTTTGATGAAGGCAAAGTACAATGATTTTTTTAGAATTCCAATCCCTTTGAAATAAAGACCACCATTCAAATGCCTTTCTAATTGCTTGTTGTACCTGTAAAATAACTTTTAGTGATTTCCATCACGGGTCACCTAAGCCCCATTGCTCTAGCATACCTTCTACTTTCTTTCTCTCCAACGTATGGTGGCACAGTGGTTAGCACTGCCTCTTCACAGCGCCAGGGATCCAGGTTCAATTCCTGGCTTGGGTCACTGTCTGTGCAGAGTCTGCACGTTCTCCCCTTGTCTGCACGGGTTTCCTCCGGATGCTCCAATTTCCTCCCACAGTCCGAAAGGTGAGCTGGTTAGGAGTATTGACCGTGCTAAATTCTCTCTCAGTGTAACTGAACAGGCCCCGGAGTGTGGCGACTGGGGGATTTTCACAGTAACTTCATTGCAGTGTTAATGTAAGCCTATTTGTAATACTAATAAATAAACTTAAATGTACACTGCACTTCATCTGTAATAATTTTGTGAGATTTACTTAATCTTTCAATTATAGATGCTGTCAGACCTGTTGAGATTTTCCAGCATTTTCTGTTTTTGTGCCATTGACAGAGGAGATGTTTACACCATCAGTCGGAGTTAGATTAGAATCCCGATTCCAGGAAGCACCATCAATACCACAACAGTCATTGCTATTATTGCAACAACAACTTACAGGGCAGCTTTAATATATCTCAAAAGGCTTAATCAAAAATCGGACCACAAAAAGAGATATTAAGGATTAGGAAATTGTTGGTCGCTCAAGAATGTCATTCTCAATTTTAGTTAGGACTGTTAGAGCGGATGCAGAGAGAATATTTCCTTATGTTTGGGGCCATCAGTATGAGATAGCCATCAAGAAATCTAATAAGAAATCCAGAAGGAATGTCTTTATGCAAAGAGTGTTGAGAATGTGGACCTTGCTATAACTGGGAGTGATTGAAGTGAGTGGTACAGATACATATAAGATGAAGTTAGATAAGCATATCAGCAGAGGGGAATTGCAGATTATGCTGCTAGATTTAGTTGAGGAAGGATTGGAGGAGGCTCAGGTGGAGCATAAACATCAGCATGAATAGGCTGAACTTCTTGACTTCCTCCTGCACTGGTTCTCCTATGTTTCACTGCTGTGGGACTGAAACATGACTGGAGAGATTCAAACAAAACCATGGACTCGGAAGTGACCACATCTCATAATTTTGACTTTTCTTGCTTTATTATACCTCGGAAATCAGGCCACATTAAATTGAACAATCTGAGGACAGTGGAAGGTTGGAAGCTTATCTTACAATTATTTCTGCAGATTGGTAATCGTATCTGAATAACTTCGTAGTTTCAGCTTAGCCAGCTGACTATATCTATTGATAACGTTTGATCTTGCTCAATACTTAGTGTCAGGCCTTTAGAAGCACATGTACTTTTTATTCTTCCAAATAAAACTACACATCGCCTTAACTACAGAATTACCCATTTGCTAATCCATCCACAGTCAATGCAAACCACTTTTACACTGGCATTGACAAACTTCGTCTTCAACATTTTTGTCACATGTCATTAAACTGGAAAATGTACTTAACAAAAAAGAGAGTAAAAAAAGACGATAATGCAAGCATTGAAATAGCTGCATATCTATTTATTTTAATTAGACTGTCTAAATGTAGCCAGGTGGCAAAAGTTGAGATGCAGTTTAATTTGCCTAGTCATTCAGATTTCCATTGACAACCATGTGTGAAATTACCAGAGATGTGCACTTAAGTGAATGCAAACCCATAGTGACTCTAATTAGACCATTTCAAGTTTATTCATAAAGACACAAATTTAGTCTAATTTGGATCACATCAGGTTTCCCTGTAATATATGCAACTTCATTTTCCATATCGCACTATCGGTTTCCCACCATCATGGCATCTGGCATCTGTAACTGGCACTGCATCAACAAAATTGTTATTTTTATGACCAATGGTCTAGAGGGACATGTCAATTTCCTTGCCGTCTAGTTGGGGATATCCAATCCTTGATCATTTTATGTGGGAAATATTGAGCCTGGCAGTCTATTCTGGTTGCACATCAATGTTTTCTGGCAGTCTGGGCAGCAGGGCAGTGAAAGTCACAGTGTTAATAGGTTGGCAAACTATGCATCTGATTCATCATTGTCTCCTGGGTGTTGAGGTTGTATCCTTTTCCATCCGTGGTATAAGAAGGCTTGGACATCAGCTAACAGTGTTAGTCATATACAGTAGCTTTTAATGGCCACCAAAATATTAATGACCAGCACACTTATTCTTACTGCACCCTGACAATTGTCATTACTGTAACTCTCCATTTTTGGGAAAAGGGAAAGTAATGATCCAATGTTTCTAGAATTTTCCTCGTGAACTAGTATAATGGACTTAATGAACAATTTTCTTTTTGGCTTTACTCAGAAATTAATAATATTTTATTTATCCAATATAGTAAATGGTATATACGAAAAATAATATCAGTACTTAGTTCCGATTACTTTCTTAGGTCCATGTATTTCAGTGGAGCCACCAATTTGTTACACAGACTCTTACAGTACACAATCGTAATCCTTCAATAGAATCAGCTTGGGCTTGGACATTGAACATGTATTTAATGGAAGAACTTCATAAAAGAGATAACATAAGAACATAAGAAATAGGAGCAGGAGTAGGCCATCTAGCCCTTCGAGCCTGCCCCGCCATTCAATAAGATCATGGCTGATCTGTCATGGCTCAGTTCCACTTTCCCGCCCTCTCCCCATAACCCTTAATCCCCTCTCTTATCAAGAACCCATCAACCCGCTTCTTAAAAATATTTAGCGAGGCAGCCTCCACCACTTCAACGGGCAGAGAATTCCAGAGATTCACCACCCTTTGAGTGAAGAAGTTCCTCCTCAACTCCGTTCTAAACCGCCTCCCCCTTATCTTGAGGCTGTGCCCCCTAGTCCTACTGTCTTTTTTGAGCGGGAAGAGTCTCTCCACCTCTATCCTATCCATCCCATTCATCATCTTATACGTCTCAATGAGATCTCCCCTCATTCTTCTAAACTCTAACGAGTACAAGCCTAGTTTATTCAGCCTCTCCTCATAGCTCAATCCCCTCAACTCCCTCAACATGAGAAGTAAAATGTGAATTATAAGCCTTTTTATATTATTTTGTTGGGTGGGGTGGTGGTGGTGTTGGCGAATGGAAGATCTACAAAAGGTTAAACCAAAAGATTCAGTTTAAGAGCCTAGTATTACTCTATGTACAAGAAGTAAAGTTGAACTTGGTCTTGTACTGAACAGAGGAAAAATCAAAAGAAAACAATTTGTGTTAAAAATTATTGTCAGACCAAGGGTTTTGTTTCACTATATGGAATCCATTTTCTCTTAGACTGATTCTTAAATGAAATCTAATTGACCTACAACATCCGGACTGAATGCAATGAATATGACTTATATGGTGTAGATTGATTTATCAATACTTTGGAAAAAAAGCAAAGTACACGTCATTCTTTTTTTAGCTGTAGTATTGTTGTAGAGCATGAGATCTATTCAGACTTTGGTTTCTCATAGTTGAAAATTCACATCCTCTCAGTAGCAAGAATGACTTAAGGTCCCCTCCCGACTACAGCTAAACACAAGGGAATCATATGCATGTAGTCGTGCAGACCACTACCATTGCTAAACTGCCAGTAAGGTAGAGTCACCTGTCATTCTGCCCCTTTCCACTTTGATTTCCAAATCAAATGTAAATACATACTGCTGGGCTTCTAAATGCACACAGCCTTTACCTGTGAGGATCACAGAGGTCTCTGGCAAGGCCAGGAAAGTGGCTATGCAGATTTGTTGGTGTGATATGTTAGAGAGCTTAACAACAGGGTGTAGCCGTAGGCAACAGTAATGAGGACACATGTCTCATAATGTTGCTGGGAGAGCAAACAGACACAGTGTCCTGAAATTACTCTGTGGCATATCAGTGTGTGAATGTCTAATGCATTCATCTAAAATTCTTCTCTTTTAGCAGAGATGTTACCCTATTTATTTTAAACAATTTGTAAAGAGCAACATTGTCACCAAAAATAGCAGACTGCTTTTCAGTGGCTTGGAGATAGAGGGTGGGAAGTTGGCTGCTGATAATGATGAGAAATAGATTGGAGACAATCACATCTCCTTCAAGGCCCCCTGAATAGATGCTTTTATAAAGCGATGAGAATTCATTTGTCATGATCCAGTGTTTGTATCCTCTGAGAAAGTCACAATTCAAAATCTCACCAGGTACCTGACAGGAATGTTACAATAACCTAGAGGTTTCTCTTTATTAACTTCTCGAGTTAGGGAGTGTCTTATGTTATTTTGTCATGTTTGTTTTACCCAAGATGCTTTTTCTTCCTCGGGGGTAGTGACCAGGTTTGGAGGGGTGTTGTAACAATGTGAATCACAGATGGTCTATTCGAAGGAGCAGACTGTACAAACACCCGGAGCCTGATTTTTTTTATTGTTCCCACAAGGAGGGGGAATGAAAGAAGGCACTTGATCGAAATTCAGTTTCTCAAAGCTATTCCGCTACTGACGCTTTTCAACTGGGTGGGGGAAGAACACTGCAAGAATCTGCCCTGTTCCCAAATAAGTCAAATTAAGTTAATTAAAGAGTTCATAGAGGGCCACATTGAGATTCTGGAGGGGGCACACAGGCTGCACGCTGGGTCATGGGCAGATCAATTGGACGGAGGCAGCAACATATTGTGCCACCAGTCTTGCCCATCCCAAGAAATTAAGTGGGCTTATGAAAGGGGGCACAGCTGAGAGAGGCCTTCAGCTGTTGGAACACAGGTGCCACCTAGTGTGCGCAGGATACAGGAAGAGGGATTAATATGTTCTCAGGTACAACAGCGGTTTGTCACCCTCCTGGCGTCATGAGGCATAAAGGGAAGTAGCAAGGCCTCAAAACATATAGGGAGGCCACATGAGCATAAGAAAGGCAGCAGCCAGACAAAGAAGCAAGACTCTCAGATTTTAGGTCGAGTGGTGTTGAGGAGCAAAATCCTCTGCTGGAAGGGCAGAACTCTAGGCATCAGAGCATAGAAGTGAGAGAAAAGTGACAAGGAGGTAACAGGCAGCCATATCCTCAACAAAAGTGGACTACTTTGTGCCAAAAGTGGACTACTTTGAAATGTCAGGGAAACAGTGTTTTAGGAGACTGCAATACTCCAGGCAGATCGTTCCTGAGATTTATGCACTTATTCTGAAGACCTCATCCTTTCACTGCCCGTAGCATCAAGTTCATTGTGATTTTGAACTTCTTTCTCTTCAGTCCCTTCCAATAATCATCTGTAGATCTTGGTGGTGTTGCGCAAATAACTCCACACCGCTGCAACTCGCAGATGCCCTGCTTGCAAGAGCTGGACAGTACATTCAATTCTAGACAGATGTTGCTTCACGGGTATAACAGGCAGTGGGCTTCATCTCCATCACTAGGTTCTCCCAAGTGCAGGGCATCGTTGATTGTACCCATGTGTCCATCAAAGTCCCCAGCAAATGGCCAATGAGATTCATCAACAAGCAGGTCCACTCCTTCAATGTCCAACTGGTCAGTGACCATAACAGGAGCTTCCTCCATGTCTGTCCTCACCTTCCCTAATCGCTGCCATGACTCCCTCACCCTCCAGCAATCTAGGCTGTTGCATCCTTCACTCTAATCTCCAAACATTGGATTAATTGTAGGAATTAGGGATATTATTTGATTGTTATGGTTACAGAAATCTATGCACTTATTGTGAAGGTCTCACTCACCCCCCTTTCACTGCCAGCAGCCACCAAATTCACTGTGATCTTGAATTTCTTTCTCTTCAGCCCCTTCCAATAATCACCTGCAGATCTTGGTGGTATTTTGCAAGTAACTCCACACCACTGCATCTCACAGGACACAGATGCCCTGCTTGCAAGAGCTGGACAGAGAAATGTTACAACTGAAAATACTTTCCACCATTGAGCAGATTATTGGACTTCTGAAGATGTGCTTTCAGTGCCTTAATCAATCGGGTGGTGCTCTGCAGTATAGACTCCCGCAAGGCACTTGGTCACTGTGACGGCCTTCTCCACACTCCATAACAGAACCTTCCAGAAAGGTGTCAATCTTGCAAAGGATGACACGACTCATCAGAATGAAGAGCAGAAGGCCAAAGAAGAATTAGAAGAGGAAGGGAAGGAGGGAGGTACTGCAAATAGAGGTGTGCTGGTTAGTGGCCATATCTGGCAGAACCTGGGGGTCTCATCAGGATACTGTCATCATCAGGTATCATCTGATTTCAGCTCATTTCACTTGAAACCTCCTAACCCAGAAGAATGGCATGACCTAGAATTCACTTTGAGCTGACTGTGAGAATGCTTTCATTAAAAGCACAGCCTGGAATTGATCCACTCTTACTTCCAGTGGGGGAATCACAGAACTCTTACAGCACGGGAGGAGACCATTCTCCCACTGTGTCTGTGCCTGCTCTCCATAGGAGCAGTGTACCAGGTGCCACACCCCTGCCTTTCCCTAACCCTGTACATTCTTTTTTTCAGATCATAATCCAACATTTGCTTGGATGTCTCAATTGAAATGCCTCCATCACACTCTCAGTTGCTGCATTTCAGATCCTAAACATTTGCAAAAGATGCAAAAGGATATTCCTCATGTTGCCATTGCCTCTTTTGCCAGTAGTTAGCACTGCTGCCTCATAGTGCCAGAGACCCAGGTTCAATTCTGGTCTCAGTTCACTGTCTGTGTGGAGTTTGCAGGCTCTTCCCATGTCTGCATGAGTTTCCTCCAAGTGCTCCGGTTTCCTCCCACAGTCCAAAGATGAGTGGGTTAGGTTGATTGGCCATGCTAAATGACACCAGTGTCAGGGGGATTAGTAGGGTAAGTATGTGGGGGCATGGGATTGTGATCAGGGACTGGATGGGATTGTGGTCAGTGCAGACTTGATGGGCTGAATGGCCTCCTTCTGCACTGTCAAAATTCTATGATTCTATGATCTGCTTCTTCTTGTTTTCAATCCTTCCACAATGAGGACAATTTTTCCCTATCTGCTCTTCCAGACCCCTGGAAACATACTTCGAATATATTTATCAAATCTCCTCTCAACCAATTCTCTTTTCCAAGGAAAACAGTCCTAATTTCTCCAATTGCTCCACATAACTGAAGTTCCTAATCACTGGAACCATTCTCATGAAACTTTTCTGCACTGTCTCTAATGCCTTCACTTCCTTCACAAAGTGAGGCATCCAGAACTGAATGCAATATTCCAGTTGAGGCTGTGTTTTATGTTTTATCATAACTGACTTGCTTTTATATTCTACACCCCTATTAATAAAACCCAGGATGCTTTAAGCTTTATTAACCATCCTCTCCATCTGCCCAGTAATGTGTGTACATATGCTTTCAGGTCCCTCTCCTCCTGTACCCCTTTAGAGCGATATAGTAAGTGATCTTATCAAATAGTAGTCATAGTATTGGCTGCCACGCTCTATTAAAATCAAACTTGCACTCTTTCTGTCCCACTTCCATCCCTGAGACTATTAATTGGCTACCCGAACCACCCTCCAACAGGCTGCCACATGAGAATCAGGACGGTTTCTCCCTGGGTGGAATTTGGCCAATCAACCTAACCCATATATCTTTGGACTGTGGGAGGAAACCGGAGCACCCGGAGGAAACTCACATAGACATGGGGAGAATGTGGAAACTCTACACGAGCAGTGATCCGCGGCCGGAATTGAACCCGGGTCCCTGGTGCTGTGGTGTTGTCAGACTTTTTGCTGTGAGGGAGCAGTGCTAACTACTGGCAAAAGAGGCAATGGCGACATGAGGAATATCCTTTTGCATCTTTTGCGAATGTTTAGGATCTGAATGCAGTAACTGAGAGTGTGATGGAGTGTTACAGAATTTGGACTCAGAAACAGCCATGAGGTTCATTTTCCCCAGCCATATCCGAAGGAAAATTAGGCCTCTCTTCTGGGAGAGAACTCTGCTGGCTTTTGCAATGGGAGACCCTGCACCAATCCAATAGGTTATTAGCCCAGGAAAAGCTTGTCCACAAAACTGGGCTTATATGACACCTAGCTGAGGATAAAGCCCCAACTCTTCTTAACGGCTATAACTTGTCTTAAAAGTGAAGTTATAATGATGGCATCAAAATGGATTCCTTGTTCACAGTGGCACTGATTCTGTTGAGCTGTAGATTCCACTGCTTGATAAGTGCCAATGAAGGATGGTCCCATTTAGAAGTGAAACTCAGGGGTCAGCTGTATTGAGAAAAATGTTAGGGAAGACAAAAACCTCCCCAGGCAGCAGGAAGTCACATTCATTTTGACTTCCAGGATTAATACAGGCTGTGAATGCAGAACCTTCTGATTTCCAGGGTTTTAGTAGGAACCATCAGAAAAATTACCATAACGGGTAACTGCCGGTGATGGCCAAACTTTTGCAGTCATGTTGATGCTTGATCCTTTGATGTTGGAATGAATCGCTCAGCAGACGATCAGGCGCCTTGTAAATTCAGTCACATAAGGTCAGATGCTCAATTTTCCAAACTGGAGAGGACATTGATCTCGAGCTGTTGCCGTGGCAAATGGAAAGGAAATGGTTGATGGCTGAAATAGATGAAAAAGATGAGCTGCTTATATTTTGGATAGGGCTTTGAGAACCGAAACAGTTATGACTTTGTGACACAATACAAACTGTTGAACAATTATAGATATGCAACATCAGAACAATCAGTTTGATCTTAAGGCAGCATGATTGTATTAGTCTGTTGCTGCAGTATAACAGGGGACTTTACTTGGCACTTAGCTGTTCCCTACCTGATTGTTTGAGTTAACAATGAAATACATCGATTACATTAGCTTAATTAGTTAAAACTATTAAAAAAAAGACAATAGTCAACTAGTTAACTTTTCCAGATACGTCCTCTAGAAGTCTTTGAAATGATAGGATACATTTTTATTCTGCAGCCTGCGTGGGAAGCCGTCTAACCACATTTCTCTCTATTGTGGAACTCATCCGATACTCACTCATTTGAAATTAAATGGCTAATAGTCAGGCAGATTCAATAATAGTCAGATCATCTACTTTGCTACCATGCAGACAGTAAAGTCAAGCATTTTGTCTCCTTTACCTAGGTAAGAATCTTCTTGGTCCTGAAGGCATGGGCCTGAAGGCAACACCGGGAGCATTTCCAGGTGACTTTCCCTGAGGCAGCTCATCAAACACAGGGGTTACTTGTCTGACTGTAGCAAGTAGCTAAATAGCATAATTAACTGCCCATTTGTGGGCTGACTGAGGGTCCTGTTTGGATCTTCCTTGCAGTGGACTGTTTGGATTTTGAAAGGCAGCAATGACAAAGCATCCTAACTGGCTTGCCATGATCATGTCACCTCTGCCATGAGGGAATGTCTGGGGGTAACCATGTTATGAGCAATACAATATAGATACTACACTGGAACAACAGTAGTCTTTGAGCTTGTAACATGGTGTCAGAAGTGGAGCTGTAACTAAGTTTTGAAAAGCTGGGAGAAAAGCCACAGCTGGTGAAAGAGAAACACTGAAATGTTCCAACCTGCAAAAGGCAGCAGAATAGAAAGAAAACACAAACAGGGAAAAGTTAACACAAGCTGAAGGCTGAAAGCAAAATATTGGATGAGACATAAATGGCTAGAAATTTTCCACTCCCAGCTCCCGTCAAAATGGGTGGGGATATGTGGCCGAACTAGTAACATTTCCACTTGTGATGGTAAAACTGCAAGATTGCAGCAGATTTAATTAACAAACCAGAGCTGATATAAATTGCAACACAATCAGCATTAAGTTATATTCTACCCTAAATCTATCTGTAGAAAACAGAAAAACAGACAGCAGAAATTTTGAAAATGTTGAAGGTACCCTTTGAACCCCAAGTGAATGTAACTTATGAACAACATTCGGGGTTAAGGTAAGGAAGAATCCATTGATCAATATATGACTGCAGTAACACAACTTTCAGAATCATGTGACTTCAGACAACTAAAAGATCATCTTATTGAAGACAGAATTGTCTAAGGCTTAAGAGATCCTGCAGTAAGAGCAAGTCTATTGAGGAGAAATGTAATCCCCCTAACCTACACAGCTTGGGATACTAAGGGGCAATTTAGCATGGCCAATCCACCTACTTTAGACTTTACTTTACCATCTTTAGACAGAAAAGCTACTAAAGCCAAAGATAATATCAAACATGAGTGAAAAAATCAAGGTGAAATGGCAGAAAGCCAAATTTCATTTTCACATGAAAACCAAACCATTGCCAGAGCTGAGAATTCTCAGACGACAAACCTTCAATGCTCTCAGCAGGAGTCAGCCCAGGTGGAAACTTGAGACATGTGCAGAGCGGTTGTCACCTTGACTGTGCATGATGAAAATGAACGATCACATATACTAGCAGAACCATAGGCAGAAATGAGTTACTAGAGAAGCTGTTCCTTCATTGTGGGCGGCTGGCCAGGAAGATCAGATCTCGTGAGCTGTATGGAGTACATTACCCTGACTACAGTTACCACACCAACAATAATTGTCTCAGGAATGACATACCCCAGAGAAGGAACATCATCCAAGCAAATGATGATGGCTCACACGTATCATTAAGACGCCTGCATGAATGAATGACTGTCTGTGCAATGCATGTGTAGAATCTGAGGTGAATAATGAACAGTTTCTTAATGCATGAGACTAGTTGTGGTGGAGTGGCTAACTCACAGGACAGGATTTTACAGCCTTGCTTGACCCAAGACCATAAAATCCTCTCCCCACCAAGGTCAATGGACCTTCTCATTGTCCGCTGCTCACCTACTCCAATTCCCATGATAGGTGGGCCAGTAGAATTCTGGCAACAGTTACACATCATAGTACATGTAAAGTTTTCTGTTCATTGTGGAAAGAGGGATTTTTGGGTTTTGAAATGCAATCATTACTAAGTGTCCTACCTGACTTGCCACAGTCATGTGACCACTGCCATGAAGGAATGTTATAAGCAGTGCAATAAAGATTAGAATGCTCTTGAGTTTGTGATAGATGGCCTACTTCGGCTGGATCCTCCCACTGATTATTAAGTCTGGCCATTTTTGCCCGTGAAGCCCATGGGGATCTCTTGTTTTATTCTTCTCCCTGCTCTGTCTAGAGTTGCAGCAATCACCAGGCCACAGTTGCAGTTGTCAGCCATCCATTTATTTAATTCAATTTTAACCTCCTCAGAGAGCACCTCCATGATGGCCCATCCCAGTGACCATCTATGCCAGTGGAACTGTGATCCTTCTAGGTTGTGAGCTTTCGGTACCCACCTTCCGTCTTCAATCAGATGCAATTCTTGAGGTGGCATCTTAGTTGGCCGTCTCTGGCAGACTGGGGGCAGCTTTACAACTGGTTTTCATCCCAGTTTTTGCATATTCCTGGAAAACGGAATCCACAAACCCGACTGGACATTACACACAGAATTTTGTGATCATTCCCCATGAACTCCCATTGTCTCCAGTGGAGATGGCAATTAGTTTCTGGATGCTCTAGAAGTACTTAGCCTGGAAACAAGCTGTGGTTCCATTGTCTCTCAGAGCATCACCACTCCCCCAACACCCCCACCAGCAATTCAGCCACTGACTGACTTTACATCCTCAGATACCTTTGGTTGTATATCCATCTAAACAGAAAACTCACAGGTTTTATTCAAAGTATTTCCAATCAGAATTACATGTTAATCCTTCATTATCATGACACTATGACCAACTATCACTTCCCAGCTGTTAGGTACAAGACTGATTGGAGTCTATTCAGAAGAGATCTTTAGCTTCTTGCTGCATAGAGTTAGATGGTTTGCCATCAGCCTCAGTCCCTGCCTACCCAACCCCAGGCCAGGATTTGAAATCAAGGTTCTGGTGATGTCAATGTCCTTCAGTGTTAAAGGTATATTATAAAATTGATCATGTTCTATTCTCCACAGGTATACAGTAGCCGCATCATCAACACTGAGGAGCTGAACTTCAATATGATTTCCTGGCTTACCTAGACTCCCCATCATAGGTATAGGATGAACATGGCTGCTTTTCAGGGTGGCACGATAGCACTGTAGTTAGCACTGCTGTCTCACAGCACCAGGGACCTGGGTTCAATTCTGGCCTTGGGTGACTGTCTTTTTGTTAGGCATGAGTGGAGTTTGCATGTTCTCCCCATGTCTGCGTGGGTTTCCTCCCACAGTCCAAAGGTGTGCATGTTAGTTTGATTGGCCATACTAAATTGCCCCTTAGTGTTAGACGGATTAGTAGGGTAAATATGTGGAGTTACGGAATAGAGCCTGGGTGGGATTGTTGTCAGTGCAGACTCAATGGGCCAAATGGCTTCCTTTTGCACTGTAGGGATTGTATGATATTCTACTTGCCCTCCAAAAAACTCAATTGGGTCAAACAGCACAATTGAGGGGAGAGCTATGTTTTGCAGGTTGTGGGAGCCTTGTTTGCTCACAGGTCCTTATGCTTTAGCATGTTTTTAAAAGTGACATTCAATGGGTCAGGCCTAGTAGTCTTTTTACCTCCAACTTTAGAAGTATCTTCTGTAGCATTTGTATGAATCTTTAATTCCCATACAACCTGAGTTGTGAGATGAACAGTGATTTTGAACCTAAAGTTCCCAAAGCTTTCCATTGCTAGGGATTTTTCCTTGTGTCATCTTTGTTGTAGACTAATTGATAGGGATTGTTTGCTACGATTAGACCATTCCATTTTGTTGCATCATGTGACTACCAGGATAGTAGAAGATGAACTAGACAGACTTTGGGCTGTGTTTCTATTTCCCACACCTATTTTGTTGAAGTAAATGTGTGAGTCTTTGTTTCAACAGTTGTGCCTAAATACTGATAAACTTATTGATCGATATATGGATGTTGTGAGGAATATGTTGTGTCATGGTGAGTGGAAGTTCTGTTATCTGGGATGGTGGGGAAAATTGATCAACGTTACAGGGAACAATCAATTTTAGTCTGCACTGTTGGTGCTAGCAGGTAATACTGGATGTAATGTGTGACCATAGACAAGGCATGAAACATACCCTCGGCAAATATTTTCCACTGTATTGTACAAATGCTGCTTTTAACATCAGATTGTTGAATATTAAACATTTTTAGATAATCTTCATACAGAACTTCAATTCAAGTTGTATTCAGGAATCAGAGAGCTAAAATTTAATTTAATTTATTTCTATTTGAAAAAAATTCTCTCATAGTTTAAGCCGTGAAATCAACCTTTTACAGTGGGAATTCATATACCGCATATGCTTTCATTTACTGTTATCTGTTTTTCCATAGACATCTGGGATTAAATAGGAGTTGGCATGGTTTCTAAAAATCCTTTCTACATCTGTGAGAAATAGTGTTAGTGAGTTTATTTACTTTAACCACTAAGTTTAATATCTTTAAGCGCTTTTTGTGTTTAAACTTAAAAGCTTTTTTGACAATCCAATGATTCCTTAAAGCTGTAGCATCCCTTTTCCCACTCCTTCGTGAGCTTAAACTAAAATCTGTAAAACCAGAGTACTTTGTAATTATTCCATCTCCACGTAAAAAAAAATTACATCTTATTGCCATCTATTTACTGATCATTCAATTTTCAAATATATTTGCATACACCAAAAGGAATGACTCATTTCAAATGTAAGTAAGAGTTTTAAATAGAATGGTAGATAATAGCAAATTGACTCCCTGAGCTTAATATTGGATGAGCCTTTACTTAGTCCAGCATTGTTTAACTTGAAACATCAATTAATTGGATGTTAAATACATAACATGCCATTTTATATTTTGTTGGAGTTATAAAAGGAATGGTAAAAAGGTTTTAGCTAAATTAAAATCTTCCATCTGTTCTTTCTCAATAGAGGATAATAGTTATAACTGTATGCAACATTATGTTAAAATAGTTTACAAGGTGACCTGCCTATAAAGCTGACTTGCTCAGAACGGTTTGAGAGAGCTGTTATTGACAGATGATATCAATGTTCACTTTGTACCTTCGATTCAGGAACAGCTATCACTCAATATGACCAATATTAGTTACAGAGCTTTGTCATAAGCAGGATACGATTATTGCCATGAGATGAAGCAAAGACTATTACAGTAAGGATAAGTGACCAACAGACCATTAGGTTAAGTGGTTAGGATTGCTATCTGTAGCTGTAAAATCCTTTAAATCCGCATGTGTGATTGGGCAACATTGTAGAACTGAAATGTAACCATTATGGGCAAATGACTGCTGCACTTCTTTAGCTGTAATAGAAATCAAAACCACAGCCCTGTGATGTCAGCTCTTTTTCATGTGAAATTGTAAAATTTCTAAACTATATAAGAAATTAAGGAATGAAATTATAAAATGCATAAAACTCAAGTAACAGGTATACATAAAATCCAGTTATTTTATGTGCAACCATAAAATGAAATTATAGAATGCATAAAACTAAATTTACACGAATACATAAAAGTATAATCAAAAGCTGGTGAAATTTTGTCGGTGTTCCTGCTTTAGCGTTTTGTGACAGAAGTAGTTACAGTGTGTGCCTGTGTGTGTGTGTGTATACGCGCGCATGTGTATGTGCGTGCGCAAGGTCCTAGTAATGTTGTTCCTTTTGTTCATGCTCAGTTAGTGCATAGGGACCAGCTTCACAAACGATAATATGTATTTTAATAGTTTTCCCATATTTTAATGCTGGCTCCTTATCTGCAATGTCAGCATTTTGTCCAAGTCTTTCTGACAAGGTTAACACCCACAGTCATTTCCTGTTATGCCTCATACTGACCATGGTGGGCTGCTGTATATTTTCCAACGCCCACTGTTCTGTCTCTGGAAGGAGATCATGTCATTAGACACAGACAATGAATCATTATAATTGCTCTAATATGGCAAAACTGCTAGGCTACCTTAAAGACACCACGTCCCTTTTGCTAACCTATATATTTTTTGCTTCAAAGTAGAATGTTCATTATTGCAAGCCACATAAGTTAATGGTTGATACAAAAAGATTATGTTAACGGACTAGAAATTGGAAGCCCGTTTACAATGAATAGATTAATTGCTGTTAACTGATTTAGTTATTGCAAATATTGTTTGGTATGTAAAGCTCAAAACACACACCATTACAATGTTAACAATCTTAAATATGACAATGCAATAAGCATCCCTTAACTTTTTTCATGAAAATGAAGTAATACAGGAGTTTTCTCTCAGTTGTATGCATTACAACAGTGGTGCATTAAATGTTTTCTATAGGCATACACACTATTATTACATATAAAAGGGACGATGTATAGAAATAGGCTTTGTTACAACCTCCTTACAAAAGACCTGATTTCAAAAGAGCTGCAATTCTGCAAGAGGATTTATGACTTTAGATTTTCTATAACAGTTTCATGCAGGAGTTTTGTGTCTTTGCACTCTTAAGCCTCTGGGAATTCTTCCTAGTGGTACAAGTCAATTCTTCAGCAAGCAGAGAGCCCTTGTCCACAGAATTATTACAGCCCCTTTTGTGTATAATTTTCAGCAGATAAATATTCGGCAAATGGCAAACTTCCATGGAAATGGTTCACATCTGTTTTCACTTCCTCTAAATCATTCTCAAGAAATATTTTAAAGGGCAGTAATTGACCAAAAATTATTTTCCCTTGAAAAATGACTGCTAAGCATTTATACTTGAGGCATCTGCAAGAGAGGAGAAAGCACAAGAGGTCAGTGAAAGAATAAGCATATCGTTAACTGCCTGCCATTCTTTATAGTATTGGTCAATAGACAAGATCTGCTCAAGAAAGGAGAAATAAGGCGCAGGAATGCCTGACTTGAAAACAGTCTGAACTGCGTTCCTTACCTTTAGAGGCTATCGGTGGTCTTGAAAATTATACATTTGATGTACCGAAGTCACATCTGTGCATTTACCCCAATAACATGTTTAAATAAAGCACCATTGTGTCAGAATTGTATTAAAACTCAAGCAGAACACTGCAGTTTTGCACAAAGACTTTATTCTGCCTCATGTATTCACATGGTACATTGGAATACCACACACGTCAGATTTTACTAACTTTGTAGGTTTACTCTAACACTTCAGTTTTGTGAAAGCGTTCAGCGTGGTGCTTCATTTTCTCACACAGTGCTTTTTCCAAGTGGAAAGAGGGCTTAGGGTGAATGACTGCTGGGTGTGCCTCCCTCCAGGAATAGAGTGGACCATGGTTTCCTGACACTGAATCAATGGATAGCTGGCAATTATGGACATCACTGATGTGTATGGTATGTGTATCGTTAACTGAAAACTGGATAGCGTCCTGATGGGAATCGGCACGTTGTAGCAATTACACTTCCCTTGCATTCCTTTAATATTCTTTGACGGAATGTTCAATAGAGTCTGGAGATAGAAATGGCTACAATTTGTGCAATTTCTTATTGTCTGCATTTATCATGTGTAGCTACCGATATCAGACAAATGTAGTTAATCATTTGCCATTTCTACAAAAGTCATTTACAATGGTGCTGCTTAAGTGCACTGGCAATTTCAGGCATACTTTGTCATAGATACACAAAAAACAAGAGTCTCGAAAAGACCCTCTGGTCCATTCAGACTGCTACTTTCCCTTTGTGCTCTGCTATCTTTGTCTTATACAGTTCAATCGGAGAAATGGTTGTTTCAATGTGATTCCATTCCACAAAATAGTTCTATTAAATTATAAATTTAATGGCACTCTGAGTCCTACTACAGTTGCTCAATTTAAAGGAGATTTATGGTACAAAGCAAGTGGAAGTTCTTAAAATCAGACCACATAGTAAGTACATACAGTTCCTCTCATTTACAGATAGGTTTGGCAAAATATAAACTAACAAATGTCTTGCAAATAAAAATATTGTCAGCAAGCCCTCAATGGTCTTATTGAAATCCATTTCTACCAGATACAGAACAGCGCATGTTAAAAAAAGTACAATGAACTTCATTTTTATTTACTTTGAGGTTGACTTTGACACTGGTTGCTTCTTTTTAAAATCGTGCTGCGCTTACTTTAAAAAATTGAAGAGTACCTATCAAGAGAAACAAGAGTATATAAAAAGATTTTTGAGACAGAAGGACCTGCAATAGATGTTGGAAAGAGCACAGTTTTTGCTTATTATCCATGCACCAACAAGTCACTTCTTATTTAACAAGTTTAACCAGAGTAGGCAAAAGGGATGATGAAAGTGTCAATTTACTGCACAATTGAAGTCCCCAATTTTGTGGATTTCCAAATGATTCAATAAGAGGCTGTTTTGCTATAATTTGAAGAGAATGTCGATGCAGAGGAAACTGTTGGCAGAAGACAGACTCACATCTGCTTTAAGCTCTCAAAATAGCATTTGGGTTGGAAGATACTACCAGACATGCAAGGGAGTTACAACTACTCTGGAGTGAACAGAGTTGATCAGCCATTTTGGAGGTGTGGTGAGAGCAATCATCATACAGATGGATGTTTTTACAAGAAGGTGAAATGTCGTAACTAAGCAGAATCAGGCCATTTCACTGAGTGTTGCCAGAAGCCAGTAGGTGCTGCTTGATTGGAGACAGGGAGAAGAAAAGACCCCAAGAGGAATCAACAGAAGAAAAGGCAACCCACCGTTCTTTATGTTGATTCAGAGGGGAAGCCTGAGGAAGAAACTGCATTACAATCTGAGACAGACGAAGAAGAGATGCATTTTCATTTATCTTTCATGCAGGAATGGGACGAGGAGAACTGTTGTCCCTGTCTAGATATAACTATCAAATGTAAATTTGAATTGGGCAAAGGAATGGCTGTAACAATTTTCTAATAAATGAAGGAAAAGTATGCAAATGTTTATCTACAGGAAAACATTTTACAGAAAAGTTATTTTGGACACACACTGCCAGTCAAAGTAAGATAGAAAAATGAGACAAAACGCTTGTCTGCAATCGGAGATAAGGTTAAAGTTTCTACTTCAGTGGCCTGAGTATGGCTTTGTCACGTGATACACTGAACCAATATCAAGAAGGCTGCCAGTCAAAGACCCACAGTTGTATTGAATGAAAAGGATGATTTCCTTATTCAATCTGAAACTTGGTACAGCGAAGAATATCAAGGATTTTTAACTTTGTTCATTCTTGTGATGTAAGGGATCAACATTTATTATTCTTGACGAGGTGGTTGTGAGCCACCTTCCTGAACCATTGTAGCCCATTTGGTGTAGGTACATCCAAGGTCTATTGTAGAGGGAGTTAGATACAGTGATATTGAAGGTGATATACTTCCAAGTTAGCATGACTTGTGCCAATCAAGCACATTGTTTGTCCTGGTGTCAAACTTCTTCAGTGTTGTTGGAGCAACACTCATCCAGATAAGTGGGGAGTATCACATCACACCCCAGATTTGTGCCTTGCAGATGGCACATAGGATTTGGGGAATCAGGAGGTGAGTTACTCACTGCAGAATTCGCAGCTTGTGACCTGCTCTTTTAGCCCAAGTGTTTATATGGTTAGACCAGTCCAGCTCCTGTTTGATGGTAAAGTCTAGGGTATTGATAGTAGGAGATTCAGTGATGGCAAGCCATTGAATGTCAAGAGGGATACTTAGATTTTCTCTTGTTGAAGATGGTCTGGTACTTGTGAGGTGTGAATGTCACTTGACATTTATCAGCCAAAGCCCGAATATTGTCTAAATCTTGCTGCATTTGGTTGCAGGCTGCTTCAGTATCTGAGAGCATAAATAAACATACAAATTAGGAGCAAGATTAGGCCAAACAGGAGTAGACCACTCAGACCCTCAAGCCTGCTCTACCATTCAAAAGATCATTGCTGATCTGATTGTAACTTCACCCACAAATTCCTGCCCATTGATAACCTTTCACCCCCAAGAATCTATCTTGCTCTGCCTTAAAAATATTCAAAGACTCTGCTTTCATTGCTTTTTGAAGAGGAGAGTTCCAGAGACTCGACCCTCTGAGAGAGAAAAAAAAATTCTCCTCATCTCCACCTTAAATGAATGACCCCTTATTTTTAAACAGTGACCCCTGATTCTAGATTCTCTGATAAGGGGAAACATTTGCTCCACATCTTCCTTGTCAATATCCCTCAAGATCTTAAAGGTTTATAACATATTCTAACATTTTCCCTATAACAGATGTGAAGCTCACTGGTCTGTAGTTTCCTTTCTGTCTTTCTCCCTAAAGGAGTTACATTGCCATCTTCCGATCTAAATGGAACTTTCCTCAAATCTAGGGAATTTTGGAAAATCAAATCCAATATCAACAATCTCAGTAGCCACTTCTTTCAAAACCTTAGGGTAAGTCCAACCAGACCCAATATCATTTCCCTGCTAATTGTAATTTTCCTCAGTTTCTCTCTTCTATTTCTGATTTATCGCTATATCTGGAATTTTTTTTGTGTTCTCTAAAGAGAAGACTGATACAGAATACATGTTTTGTTCACTACCATAGCCCTACATTTCATTATCAAGTCCCTGGATGTACTTTCTATAGAACTAATGCACACTTTGTTAACTCTTTTCTTATTTAAAGATCTATAGACATGGGTAGAAGTTATGCAGATGTTTTTTGTTATATTCTAACCGTGTTCTTTGATTGGGGAGCTAGCAGGAGACCCCGCCAGAATGAAGTTGGGGGGGAAATTGAGCCCCCCCATGCAGTTGGGCAGCAGGCTGTTGTGTCCACAAGACATGAGCATCCTGGCAGTGCCAGCCTGTGCTCCATAGCACTGCCCAGGGGGAAAAAATGCCCATGCCCAGGGGGCACATTGGCACTGCCCTTCAGGCTTCGGGCAGTGCTAAGGGGGGGAGCCTATTGTGGCTGGGACCTAGGGACAATTGATGGGGGTGGGGAATACTGCTATCACTCTGCATTTTGATCAGTCTAGGATGCAGGAAGGGCAGGAATTAGGGCAGCATAGGGGGTGTGGTCTGTTGAGGGGGACTGCCTCTGGGGGGTCTGACCCTGCGGAGGGTGGGGGGGAGCGCAGCAGGGGGGTAGTGCCTGCCAGGATGAGGGAGGTGGGGGGATCTCCACTTCTGAGGGGTGAGCCTGGGCATCGGGACACTCCAGGATGGGGGTGGAGTTAGGACTAGCCCAGGAATTGCAGTGGGGGCTGTGATCTGGCTGTGTGTGTGTGTGTGGGGGGGGGGGTTGCTGCTGGAGGGACAGCACTGCGATGGTCCTGGGCTATCCAGCAATCGGGCTGGCCAGCAAACAAGAGTTTGATAGTTTGGGGCCACTGCGCATGTGCAAAGCTCAGAACTGTCAGACTCTGGCATGAATAGACCCCTCCGGGTCTTAATGAGATACACAACTGGGCCCTCTTCAGTGCACAGAGTGCAGAGATTCAGGTGAGAAGCTGACGTGTCAGAATTGGCGTGATCTAGAACAGTTTTGCCACCAATTCAACACTTTTGGGAGAATGGTGTCTAAGATGTTTCAGTCAAGGTATGATTGAAGGATGCTTTTATCAAAACAAACTTTATTTAAGAACACAGTTAGAATATAACAAAAAACATCTGCATAACTTCTACTAATTAAAACACTTTAACAAGGCAAAATATTCTATTTCTTATACTACTATGCTCGATCTCTTTCCTCATGTTCCCTGGGTCATTGATACCTACATGGACCATGGCCACTGGATCCTTGCCTCCCCATTGCAACTTCCTCTCAAGCGTGGAGCGGATTTCCCAAACCCTGGCACTGGGAAGGCCACACAGATGTCTGGACTCATGCTCCTTGCTACAGAGAACAATCCCCCTTATTATACAGTCCACAACAGCACTACATTCTTATGTGCTCCCTGCACTTGAATGGTTTCCTGTACCAGTGTCATGGTCAGTTTGCTTATTCACCCTGAAGCCCCCAATCTCATCCAAACAAGTGGAAAGAACTTCAGACCATGTAATTTTTACCCTCCCTGTTGTATCTGTGTATATCACTCAGCCTCTAACCTTCTTGCAGATGTGCTTGTCCTGGATCACAATATTATCCATGAGTTCCCACATGCTAGAGCCTTTACACATTAGCTTAGTGTTTTAAATAATTACTTAATTAAAATATTTACATATTTATGGTGTTTTTAAATCTATTTTGTTAACTTCACCACCAACTTGTGGACTGTTTTAAACCTTAGGGATAGAGTAGAACTTATTCACTTATTTACTTATCAGATTCTCATCAAACAGCTAGTTACTTTCCCTGTAATAAAGTAAGAACCAATCCCAAAGGATGAGAATGACAGAAAGAGCAAAGTGAAACAAACACCTCCTCTTCTCCACCCTCTGCCTGCTGCACTCTCTGTTTTTATTGCATTGAAGACTCTGAATTTATAGAAAACAGTACTGGGACCACAATTACCAGATTAAACCAGTTATCCAAATAACTATTTAACTCCACAGCTGAAAGTATGTTTGCCCTGTCCAAATTGTTAGAAAGGACAAACTTAGCCTGCTTTCACAGTACGTTCCAGTAGCTGCAATTAAGGCCCGGATTAGATTTTATGGGCAAAATTTAAGAACATGATTAGGACTTTAAACTCCTCCATTTACCAAACTTGCACTCAGCTTTCTTGGTGTCGTGAACATACTGTAATCATCAGTGAACATCCCCACTGCAATAACTCAGAAAAAGCAACTGAAAAGGAACATAGTGTATTTACAGAATGCAGAGTAAAACCACTACCCTGGTGTATACATACTTGTCCCAGCCTGGGACCAATAGTTTAGTAGGGCCAGTCTTGGAATTGAACCCAGGTCCCTGGCACTGTGAGGCAGCTGTGCTAATCACTGTGCCACCATAATTTCTTACTGGCATCCTAAAGACTCCGACTGTCATTGGCCTCCCTAACCAGACCAGCTCGAACAGGTCGCTCATTTCACACCCACTTACTCAGATATTATTCCCTTGCATACAGTGATTGTAAATGTTTGGCTTTCATGTTGCCTGAGAAATGAGGATGACTAGTCTTACCTTGCAGATGGGAATATCCAATAATCAGCTCATCAGTGTGACATTAAATTTATCATGAAAATCAAAAGCCAATTCAGATGATCATTTTCAGCCTCTATCATTGCTCAAGATTTGCCCATCAACAAATCATTTACTAAACAGCTGAACTTGTGTCCCATCCCTACCAGCATATCTTATGCTACCTCACACAACCCTGTGCTTTCCTATGTTATGTACTTTGTATTGAATCATACAGTCATAGAGGTTTACAGCATGGAAACAGGCCCTTCTGCTCAACTTGTCTATGTGCCTGGTTTTTACCACTAAGATAGTCCCAGTTGCCCACATTTGGCCCATATCCCTCTACACACATCTTATCCATGGCTTGTCTGATGATAGAGGTTTTAATGGCAGAACTAGTATTGTTCTGTATGTGAATAAATAAGTGAATAAATATGTTAGATTTAGAGATGAATTGCTGATTGAAGGAACTTCATTCCAGCCATTTTCCAAAGCAACATAATCCAGGAATTACCATATCAGTCATCCTGGTATAGGAAGAATGACAGCAGCATGGATCAACCCTATTAATAAACAGTAAATCCTGCAAGCATTGCAGAAACTGTTATTTGATAATAGCCAATGAAACCATAGGAGTGATTTCATGTTGATTTTGTTGAACTGAAAACCCAGAAATTGTTATTTCGCCTAAGTAGTTTAAAGCGATTCCACTGTCATCAGCAGATCCACAGACACATGCTAGTGGGGGGGCAGATGGCCATGGAGGTCAATACGCAGAGTCGAGCCTCAAGGACCTGGGTGCAATGCTTCAAGAAATTCAATGACCTTGAGTGGTCAATCTTAATGAATTAATCTTCAAGTATCATAACTACACCATTAGCCTCAGGCACAGGGAAAAGCACCACAGCCCAATTACCCACATAGCACAATCTCCACCAATCTGGACCCATACCTCACATTCATTTTGTTCATTTCACCCTCACACAGCTGCACGTATTACGTCTACGTCTTACAGCTTACACACAGAAAGCAATAAAGCCAAATAACCAGAGGAGTCAGGAACTAATGAAAGGGAAACAGGCATGCTACATTGTTTTAACCCCCATTGGAGGACATCATGATGGTCATTATTGCTAGTATTGCCTTTACTGTCCAGCAGAGGAATTGAAACAATCAAAGGTGGTGATATCTTCATCCCTAATTCTCCTTCTCACATCCCACCTTTCCATCCTTTACCATTATCTCATTTTCAAGCTGCAGACAGTGTAAGTATCCCTTCTTGCTTCCCTGCCTACCCGTAAAGTGTAGCCTTGGCCAGGCATTGGATAAATAGCAAGAAACCAATAGTGATGAAGACTGTGGTGATTGCCCCTTTATGGACAAGATGGCAGAGTAAGGGTCACCTGGCCTGGGTAACAAATCATGACACAAAATGGGGAATCACCCTAGTGGGAGGAGTTCCCCTAGGCAGTGGCATTTCAGAAGTAGCAGCAGACGCATGCTTCTCTTGTTGATCCTCATAAATAAGTCCTTTGTTGCTCACTAAAGAAGCCTCTTAAAGTGCATCATTTCAAAGAAACAGCACCATTGCTTGATTTCACACTCATGGTCACCAGTTCAAATTGTTCTTATCTTAAAATATAGATTAGACGCGGGATCTGCCCATGGTGGGCCACCAGGCATGAGTGGGCAATGGTAGGGATAGGTGTCAACTGGCAGTGAGGGTGAAGTTGCACACTGGCTCCAATCCACAGGAACCAGGAGGGCACTTTGGTGCTCCAACCCTGGGAAGAATTTTATTTGGTATGCACTTCAAAATGCTTTACAATTCTACATGAGAGCCTGCAGTTTCTGCTGGGAAGCATAAAGGTATCAATCACCAACTTGGCATAGGGTTGTGGACAGAGGTTGAAGTCCACCCTCTACAGTGTGCGAGTGGTAGCCAACTCGATTGACAGGCTTGAGCACCCGGCCGTGATGTATCATGATTTCCACTACAGCTCAATTAGCAGCTACCCAGTGCTTGACTGTTGCAGCGGAAGCTCAGACTTTTCCATCAGAGCTATGGATTAGAGTGTCCACAGGAGGTTGCAGTTTCACAGCAATCCAGCGACCTGTCTTTCAACATGGAGGTCCTGCCATTTGGAGGAGCAATGGTTCAATGGAGCATGAAGCTATCCTCTCCCGGAAAGACAAATTCTGTTCTCCCACCCCCCCTCCCATTCTGCTCGTGAATAAAAAACAAAGAATAGTACAGCACAGAACATGCCTTTCAGACCTCCAAGCTCGTGCCGATCATGATGCCCTAACTAAACTTAAAAAAAACTTCTGCCTTACTTGATCTGTAACCCTGTATTCCCTCCCTATTCATGTGCCCATTCAGATGCCTCTTAAATGTGCCTGCTTCCACCACCTCCTCTGGCAGCACATTCCAGGCACCCACCTCTCCCTGGGGCAAAACTTCTCCTGTACATCTCCCTTAAACTTTTCCCCTCTCACCTTGAACCTGTGCCCCCTTGTAATTGACACTTCTACCCTGGGAAAAAAGCCTCTGACTATCCAACCTGTCAATGCCTCTCATAATTAAGTGCCTGTGCTGTTGCCTATCAGACAGCTAACCTAAGCTGCTGTTGCCCATGTCAAGGTGGTGCAGTCTGCAGCCAGGGTTTATGAGTCCAAGCTCCTCAAGGTTATCCTCCAAGTCCACCTGCAGTCACCAAAGCTGAAAGTCAGCAATTATTGACTCGCTAAGCTGCAGCCACAGAGATAGTGCTGTGTAGGATCTGTAGGGCAGTAAAAGACACTTACAGGACAAGCCCTAAGGGAATGCATCAGGGTGATTAATTGACTTTGGTATGCAATGTAAAATGATTTCATTTCTAAATTTGGTTTAGAATGATTATTTTGTGATGGCTTTTATTTTTTCAAGCAGAAGCTATGATGTTCGGTGACCAAGGGAAGATAAGGTTTGTTGTTTAATGAGGAATTTGAGTTTAGGTTACTGGTATCACACTCAGATGAGTGCTTCATGGACAGTCCAAGCAGGGAGGAGTTAGTTGCCTTGTTGACTGATTTAACTCCCCAGCTCCCCAACAAAATTCCCCTGGTTGCATCATAAATGAGCTGTATTTCTTGTAAGTGACCATGCAACACTTCACACCATTAATGATGTGACACTGCTGAGTTATTCACTGGTAGGAGGTCATGTGCCTGTTTCAATATTTTTAAAGCTAACTTGGAATCATCAGTACTAAGAAACTCTGTGATGCTTGATCACTAACGTCTTTGCAATATTGCTTGTGAGAAAGAGTAATTTGCGTTTATATCCATAAGAAGGTGAGAAAATGGTTGATGGTGCTATTGAACAGAAGATTGGAGCTGTTACGTATTCCGTTTTTGATAGTCTGTGTGGAAGAATCACAAACTTCAGTTAAAAGAGCTGCAGTGATCAGCTACTTTTGAAATACTGAATTATAATATTGTATATGCCATACTTCCATTGCCTCTTTCATTTGAGGACGCATCTATTGCAGCTCCTCAGAAAGCTTCAGATTATTTGTCTATTTCCATGTGTAACAAATACCTCCTAGCTCATCGCTTCTGTTTTTGACTCTGGTATGAACCCATCCGGATGGTCTCTGAAGGGAACTGTGTGAACCAATGGTGTTAAAACTGTGCCTGAGAAGTTATCATCCACCACTGCTGTTGTTTGTCCCTCCTGACCCATTATCAAACCTACTCTGAAGTATCCACAAAGGTCAAAGAAACCTTTGGACTCGTGGATAGGCATAATGCCTGCTTTTCTTGAAGAGCAGGATTAATCTGTGACAGGCCTAGTACATTGTACCCTGCAGAAACATCAACGTGTGCTTGTCAGAGTGCTGTTCATCTATCCTCGGTGGTGTGGCATCAAGTTTGCATGAAGTGCTATTATATGTTGTAGGGTGAGATTACAATTCAAGTGTAAAATGTACCTTAGCAACTTTTTAGACACCAGCAAGTTTCTGCTTCATTTACCTTAAAATTGGTGCATAAATAACATCATGTTTACCCTTTCTGCAACCTCTATCAGGTTGTTCCGGTGCTGCTTGTGCCAATTAGGTGTCCCTCCACCTCCAATAGGAGTGGCCTTTTGTACAGGGCCACATGCAACAGGATCAACAAAACAACAACTCTTAATACTATCATTTAGGAATGACACAATGTTTTGCTTCTTTCACTTGATAGATCTATTTGTTCTTTTTCAGTGGGATATCTTTCAAGATGATGAAACCCTTCACACGCTGCTAGCTCCCAATTCTTCAGCATCATACACGTTGGAGCTGGAATAATACTTCACTAATTAACTGCCTGTCCTCTGTAGAACGAGGTCACCTTTCAGCTCTGCTGAGGTACGCAACACACCAACAGTACCGGTCACCACAACAGAAAAATAAAATTGATTCCTTGCTTAAGGAACCATAATCACATCATTTGGTGGTGTCCCCTGAATATTCTCATTATTCCTTTACAGTACTGGGGTGAATTTGCATTTTGTCATCTTCTGTTCTCTATTATCTTCTCCTCATCTCCCTGCAAAGAACAATTACCCCTGTAGCTGAAGTGTCCAACAGCTGGACTGCTGCATTCCAAAGTATTTCGCTGTAATAACCCTCATGCCTCTGTAAAACAAAGTTTACAACTGCTTTCCTTTGAATTTTGGGACTAATTAGGAGAGAAATAAAAGTTGGGGAAAGCACAGCTCCTTTCTTTCTCCAACCTTTCCAATTTAACATGCGTTTAAATTGATGGGTTCATACTAACCATTTCATTCACCCCATCACCAACTTCAGTCATGTTGTGCGATTGACTTCAGTCAGCTTGTTGTTGGTTCAAAATCACTCATGCTCTTTAAACTCACGTACGTCAAGCTTGGATCTCTCGTCTCAATTTGGCCACATGACTGAAGAAAGCTCCTTGGAATTATTCATTAATAACCGTAGGAAGCCAACAAATGGAAGTTTTCACTCACTTGCCACTAATGTTCCTTTCAGTGGGGAAAGAATGCTCAGAGCAGTACTAAACCAACACTTTCTACTGCTGGTGCACTACTTTTTATTCATGCCTACTTTCCCTTACAGCCATTGAAGAGAGGAAAATTTGACCCGAGGAGACAGACAATGTCAGCAAAGCTGAACCTGCCTTGTTGCCATTTTAGTAATTGAGAGTACATCAACAACACTATTGCCTGCAAGGTTTAAGTTGCAGACAAGTAAATAAATGTGTTCTCTGCCGACACTGTACCATCTAGTAGTGTTTCCTGAAGTAAGGAAAATTAATTATTTACAAAACTATTTACTCAACAGACTTTTGGCTTTTGTAAATAAATCACTTCACATTCTCAACTTGCATTAGAAAATACTTCTGAAGGGTCCTTCACAAAGACAACAGATTTCTTAGATTTTCTGCTGCTGAGTTTAGAGTATTGAAAAGATCTGGCTGATTTTAACCCAATCAACCCAGTGGAAAAAGAACAATTTGACATTAAGATCACCCGGGCAACTTACCAGCTGACATTCCTGCACTGAGCAACACATGTGCATGTGTGTGTTGTGTGTGTGTGTTTGTGTGCATTGTGTGCTTGTGTCCACATCAAGCAGCATGTATGTATGTGCGTAGGTGTACGTGTGTAATTGTGTATATCTGCACTGAGCGGTATATATGTGTATGTGTGTGTGTGTATGTGTGTTTATATCGTCACCAAGCAGCATGTGTGTATATGTGTAGGTGTTTTCGTCTGCACCGAATAGCATCTGTGTGTCATTGTGTGAGTGTGTCCACACTGAGCAGTATGTGTGTGTGTGTGTGTGTGTATGTATTTGTGTGCACACCGAGCAGCATGTGTATATAGAAACATAGAAGCACAGAAACTGGGAGTAGGAGTAGGCCATTTAGCCCTTCAAGTCTGCTCTGCCATTCATTTTGATCATCAAATTCAATATCCTGGTTCCCCCTTCCCCCATATCCTTTAATCCCTTTAGCCCCAAGAACAACATCCAATTTCTTCTTGAAATCAGATAATGTTTTGGCCTCAACTACATTCTGTGGTAATGAATTTCACACTTTCAACACCCTCTGAGTGAAGAAATTTCTCCTCACTTCATTCTAAAAGGTGTACCCCTTATCCTTAAACTATGACCCCTAGTTCTGGATTCCCCCATCACTGTGAACATTCTTTCTGAATCTACCCTGTCTAACCCTGTTAGAATTTTATAAGTTTCTGTAAGATCCCCTCTTACTCATCTAAACTCCAGAGAATATAATCCTAACTGACTTAATCTCTCCTCATAAATCTGACCTGCCATCCCAGTAATCAACCTATTAAACCTTCACTGTACCCCCCCTATAGCAAGGACATCCTTCCTTAAATAAGGACACCAAAACTGCACACAATACTCAAGGTGTGGCCTCACCAATGCCCTAAACAATTGCAGCAAAACATCCCTATATTCAAATACTCTCGCTATGAAAGTCAACATACCATTTACCTTCTTTACTGCCTACTGTACCTGCACACTTGCTTTCAGCGACTGATGCACAAGGACTCCAAGGTCTCTCAATTTATACCCATTTAAGTAATAATTTGTCTTGCTATTATTGCTACCAAAGTGGATAACCTCACATATATCCACATTATACTGCACCTGCAGATGCAAATACATTCAGCCTGTCCAAATCACGCTGAAGTATCTCTGCATCATCCTCACAGCTCAACCTCCCAGCCAACTTTGTATCATCTGCAAATTTGGAGATAATACGTTCAGTTTCTGCTTCCAAATCATTAATATATAATGTGAACAGTTGGGGTCCTAGCACAGATCCCTGCAGAACACCACTAGCCACTGACTGCTAATCAGAAAAATACCTATTTATGCCATCTCTTTGCTTCCTATCTGCTAACCAGCCTTCCACCCATCTTAAGACATTATCTGCAAACTCATGTCCTTCAACTTTACAAAATAGTCTGTTATGTGATTGTCAAAAGATTTTTGAAAGTCTAAATAAACCACATCCACTGGTTCTCCTCGATCAACTCTACTAGTTATGTCCTCAAAAAATTTCAATAGATTTGTTAAGCATGATTTCCCTTTTGCATATCCATGCTGACTTTATCTCGTTATACCACTACCTTCCAAATGCTGAGTTGTGAAATCTTTGATAATAGACTCTAGCAACCTCCCCAGTACCAATGTTACACTTACTGGTCTTTAGTTTCCTGTTTTCTCTCTACCTCCCTTTTTGAATAGCATGCTTACATTAACTACCCTCCAATCTGTAGGAACTATTCCAGAGGCCAAACAATTTTAGAAAATAACCACCAATGGATCTACTATTTCCAAGAAAACTTTCTTCAGTCCTGTGGGATGAAGATTATCAGGATCTGGAGATTTATCCATCGTCAATCCCATCAATTTCCCCAAAACCATTTCCCTACTAATGCTGATTTCCTTCAGCTCCTCACTAAAACAAGTTTCTCTCAGCACTTCTGGTACATTATTCATGTTTTCCTTTGTGAAGACTGAAGCAAAGTACAAATTTAATTCCTCAGTCATTTCTTTATTCTCTGTTATGGATTCTCTAATTTCTGATTGTAAGGGGCCTACATTCGTTTTGTCAATGTTTTTGTGTGTCTGCACTGAGCAAAGTATGTCTGTGTCTGCATGTGTGTGTTTATGTGTCTGTACCAAGCAGTGTGTCTGTGTATGTATTTGTGTGTCTGTTTTTATAGCATTCTTCAAATTTTATACATCAGACTGGCCTATCATGGAAGCCCAGAATATATCCAATGATACTCCAGGGTTCTGTGGAACTCACTTTAGGAAACCCTGATCTAAGATAGTATTGAGAAATATCTTGTGTTAGGGTCCTGGACCAGAACCCCAAATTGCATTAGGAAGCCAGACTAGATCCCAACAGTTTTTCTGTTTTGGAATAAATGTGAGGAAAAGATATTTCCTTCCAGGAATGATTCCACTGACAAAATTGGAGTTTCTTAAATCTTGAAACAAACTTTATTTAGTAACAGTTTAAATATAACTCTAACAAATGAAGCAACTTAATGACTAACAGCTGAATAATATTTAAAAATGAAAAGGAAACAACTTTAATTTCTAACTTATTAGTATTTGAGTTGCAAATGTGCAACATTCCTCTTACAGAATTAAATGCCCCTTTAAATACAATTAGCAACCATGAATATACTTGCGACAATGAGCGTAGACAGTCATGGAAATATCAAAGAGAGCTAGAGTTCCAGAAGCTTACAAAATCCTTCTACTTTCAACTAGGCTTCAGCAACAAGCTAAACTGTTTTCTGCAAAAGTTGTTTTTCTCTGCTATAGACTGAGGGCCACACATAAACCACATCATCACACAATCTTGTCAAACACTCTAATCAGAAATCCCACGGGAACTTAAGAAAACAAAAGTCCATTAACTCTACTTAACATAACCACTTGCAAGGCTAAAAGGAAAAATTATCCTGCTCTCCCAGCACCTGATTTGCATTTCCACCAGACATACTGACTGCCTGTAGCATAATGTTGAATTTTTAAATATTCTCCTTAAACACAAATATATACATCTATATATAATATATATATATTTCTATGATAATTGCACCATCATTATCACACTTAAAATATCTTTCTTTCACCCTTTCTTCAACTCACAAAGCCTATTGAGTTAGGTAACTTGTAAGGATGTACTTGTTGTGAAAAACCTTAAATAATGTCTTTATTAACTATTCCTAAATTGCTTTTTGGCTGCAAAAAGCTCCAATGACTGACAACTTGCCAGATAGAATCATTTAACTGTAGATTAGCTTTGTTATCTACAATAACCGTGGGTCCAGATCTCCCTTCCTTACGAAAAAAAACATCAATAATCTGATCTTTGATAAGCCAAGAATTTAATGCTCCGCACCAACACTGTTCTTTTGATAGATTTTTTTTATTATTCAGCTTGATTTAATTTCAGACAATCTTAAAGTAAATTAAATACAGATCATATATTAAATCATAGACATATAATGATATGATTCTATGATATATTTTCTACATTAATTATCAAGATATTCCAGCTATTTCTCTCAGCTTTAATGAAGTGTTTATGTCCAGGATTTCAATTCACAATTTAAACAGAAGCTCAGGTCCAAAGTGCACATTAATCTTTCCCATGATGAGCATGTCAGCACTACTAAGAACCTGTGTGGCCTGAAAGTCTCACATTGTGACTACAGGGTTCAAAACTGTGAAATGGAAGCAAGATCAATTGAAGTTATTGGAGTACAGTTGGCAAAGTGAATAAGGTTGGAAGTATCCATCTGCAAATATTTTGTCATACTATGTATACCATATAAAAGGTTGGACGTACTATGGTAGTTCCTTCTGAACATTAATGGAAACACCAGGGTCAGAATTTTATGTTGTTTGAGTAGGTGTGCCGCCAAACCAAGATTGCGTGAGAAGACATCAGGCTTGCGTCTCGACATCATCGTGATAGCGTGCAACATTATGGTTGGCGGATGCGTGCAGGAGTTGGAACAGTGCCCACCGACAATTAACGATGCAATTAAGTCCATTAATGACCTAATTGAAATGAATTTTATGTTGCCCATGGTATTTAGTGCTCATCGCAGAGGCAACCAATCCGTTTTTTCACATTTCTTATCCAAGGCCATGATGAAAGGGGACAAATGTATGGGTTATTAGGAGCTCAGGTTAGAATTTGTTGTTGTTTTATTGCTAAGATTTCATATCAACATTTTTTCTGAGGTATTTGCTTTGTTGGCTTTGTTTTATTTTATGGAATTGAATCCCTACAGTGTTGAAGGAGACCATTTTGCCCATCGAGTCTTCACAGACAACATCCTATCCTATCCACATAACCCCATATTTACCCTGCTAATCTTCCTGACACTAAGCAACATGGCCAATTAACCTTTGGACTGTGGGAGAAAACTGGAGCACCTGATGGAAAGCCAAGCAGACACGGAAGAATGTGCAAACTCCACACAGGCAGTCACTCAAGGCTGGAATTGAATCTTGGTCCCTGGTGCCGTGATGCAGCAATGCTAACCACCATGCCACCATACTGCGCAAGAGGACTGTGGTTTTGTCAACTCCCTTTTCTGCCCACTGCAGCCTTCAGCACTTGGGGCAATGTCATCTGCAGCTCAGCAGATGGGGATTGTGAAATCCGTTGGGATACCTTCTGTGAGGAGGCAGAGAGGGCAAAGACAGAGGAGGCCAGATGGCTGCAGTCTCAAAGAGAGACCTTTGAGAAGAGAGGCACAGGCTCAGGGGGTCCAGGACCAGCAGGGAGAGCAAGATGGAAGGGCTGCAGAAGACACCATTAATCTGCTGCCAGAATGTACAGGTAATGATCCAGCTAACCTCAACATGCCTGAGTCCAGTGCTGCACAACGTTCTGTTTCTCCAGGATAATATGACATCGTTATGCTGGATGATTAGGCCGGCGATCACCTCCAACTGTGTGGGTCAACACACAATTTCATTGGCTCTAAAGGTCACAGTAGCCCACAATTTTTTTACATCTGGATCTTTCCAGGGGTGACTGCGGGGGAATCTGGGTGGAGCGTCCCAGTTAGCTGTTCATAGTTGCATCAAGCTCACCAGCCAGGTGTCTTCATTAACAGAAAGATCCCATGAAAATGTAGATAGGAAGTGAGCAGAAGATCCAGATTCTGCTAGGCTGTGCAGAGCATCCTGGCAGCTCCCATGATGCATACATCTTGCAGAACTCCCAAGTCTGCCAAGGCTGTTTCTGTCTCCAGCTCCTCTGGATGGTTGGTTGTTGGGTGACAAGGGTATCCCTTGAAAATGTGACTCATGGCACTACTCTGGCACCCAAGAACAGAGGAGGACAAGAGGTACAATCAAAGTCAGGCCTTCAAAAGGGGGGTGGTTGAGAGGACCATTGGACTGCTGAAAATGAGGTTCTGGTATCTGTACCAAACAAAGGGTGCACTACAACACCCTCCAGAGCACGTGTCACTTATTGTCATCGTCTCTGCAAAATCTGGCACTGGCAAGGGGGGCTCACTGGCGGATGAGGATAGCAAGCTCCACAGGCCCCTGGGGATGACTCCAGTTATGGAGATGTTGTAGAGTTGAAGGAAGCACTGAATGAGGATTTGGAGGCAAATGTTAGGAACCTTCTGGGAGGCGGGGGCCTTCAGCAAGGCTGCCAAGGCATGGCTTCAATGTCAGGGCACTGCATGCTGAACAAATCTTTCTGAGGAGGCAGTCACCCCCAGTGTCAAACCTCTGGAATAAAGTTTGCAGCTCTTGCCGTCTCTCATACTCCCCTGCCATGCCCTGCACCTGTGGAAAACATGAAGAATACGAGGCCACTGAAACAAAATCAATACGAGAAATATTGTACTCAGTAACAAGAAAATGAACATAACATAATAATCTGTTCAATGCCACACAAACATTACAAGGATGAAAGGAAATAATGTCACACATGAAAATCTCCGATATGCACACAGTGCTTTAAACTTCCGCTTGCAAATGTGTCTGAGCTCAGCCTGGAGGGTATGTTCAGTGCCACAGCTCTGCACTCCTCAGTCATCACCACCTCATCAGATGTGATTGTCACAGGCAGAGGGGGCAGGGCAACTGCTGCCCTCTTCCAGGATGCCAGCAGAGAAGCCATCAGAGATGTCCTCCAGCCTAAGATGTGTTTGCAATATCCCTGCTCATCATTGATAGACGGGCACAGGCAGGGAGGTGAGGTGCTTTATCCATCTCTCACACTGACAACGACCTCCTGAGATCATTGCCTGTGTGAGGGCTTGCAGCTCCAAAGTGGCCCCAGGAACTGCTGCTTTTGCTCCTGAGCTTCCTCTTCATGAGTCAGAACTCAGGACCAATGCAGTATTCAAGCACCTCATGGACTCCTCTGTGACAGAGACCACAGCATGCAGACCCTCTGAGACGTCCGCCAGATTTCCCCCACATTCTGCTGGACATCCAGCATCTGCTGCCTCATTGATGACTCCAGAGGCTCTTCATCTGCCGGGACTCAGCATTGCCCTGGTTCCAGCAGTCCACCTACTTCCACCAGCTGCCTATTTGAGTATGTAGTACCTTCCATATAACGCACAACCATCTGAGCTGATGTGTTTGTATCTGAGCTGATAGTGAGACAGAGCGTATTGCGGGTGCATCCATGTATGATTCCTCCTCCAGTCTCAATGGAGTGTCCTCAGCATCCCAGGTGCCTTTGGGGCATGGTGCAGCTGAGGGACAAAGACAATATGGCAGTGCATAACAGCATCATGGCAGCATTATCCCTGCTGGATCACTGGGGACTCTTGCTTAGAACTGATCTTTTCAGATGAGAGAACCCTACATTGTTTTCACTCTCCGCCTGTTCCACATCTGTCCACTGGGCTCATACCTTCCTGCGAGATGCCTGCCTCTCCGTGACCTGATGATCTTAATGAGTCCTCACAGTTGAGCTCTTGGAAGTCACATTTGCTCAGGATGAACAGGTTGGTTACTCCCCCACCCATTCTTGTGTGCTCAGTGGCATCATGGCTTCTCTTCTTGTGTATGGATAAAGATTCATTCATTAGTCCACCTCTATCTACAATATGCCAGGCTCACCACCTCATGCAACCACCCCCCGCTCCAACTCCTACCTGAGAACCTGGTTACAGTGCCTGTCATATTTGCATACCTGACCCTTATATACGTCGCTAACGGTCTGATCATAGAATCAGAATCCCCACAGTGCAGAAGGAGGCCATTCAGCCCATTGATCCTCTGCCAACAACAACAATCCCACCCAAGCCCTATCCCCGTAACCCCATGTATTAACCCTGCCAACCCCCTCTGATATTAAGGGGCAATTTCAGCATTGCCAGTCAACCTAACCCACACATTTTTGGATCTTTTTTTGATCTTCCTGCCCCAGCAGGCACAGGTGCCTTTTATCACTCTGAATCTTAAACTCCTGAGCATCCCAAAGTCTCTCCGAGATTTCTCCACACACTACCACGTTAAATTGGTAGTCAGTCTTGCTGAGCGCAGGTCATTAAACCTTCCTCAGCACTGAATCCAGCTACATTTCACCACATTGTGTTCACTGACCAGGGCTGCCATCTCTGCCCAGGCCTTTTGCGTTTGGTGGGGTGGTCTCCTCTTGCTGTCTCGCAGCACCAGGATGTCTTGCCTGGCACTCACTGCCTCCACCAGAATGCACAAGTAAGCAAGGGGCAGAATGCCCACCTGCATTGCCCTCCCACCTGGTGTGTCAGGTGGGTGCTGATGCCATATCTGTGGTTTATATTTGGACAGCTCTCTGTGGCTCCTCTGGAACTCCTGACAGCTTTCAGGGAGTTGCCTCAGCTGATTTGAACCCCCACCCTCACCCCTCTTCCCCAGCCAGACCTGAAAGTCCTTTGCCAATGTTTACCATAGGAACTGTACAGGCTGGTTTGCTAAATATGTTCAACGCTGAGACAGACAGATTTTAAATCAATGAGAGAATTAAGGTTAGGGGATAAGGCAGGAAAGTGGAGTTGAGGATTGAACAGGACAGCATGATGATACAGTGGTTAGCATTGCTACCTCACAGCACCAGAGGCCTGCGTTCAATTCCCAGTTTGGGTCACTGTACGGAGTTTACGCATTCTCCCATTGTCTGTGTGGGTTTCCTTCGGATGCTCCTGTTTCTTCCCACAGTCCAAAAATGTGCAGGCTAGCTGGCTTGGCCAAGCTAAATTTCCCTTTAGGGTCAGGAGGACAAGCGAGGGTAAGTGCATGGGGTTATGGGGATAGGGCCTGGGTGGGATTGAGGTCAGTGCAGGCTCGATGGGTTGAATGGTCTCCTTCTGCACCGGAGGATTTTATGATTCATTATTATGAGGGAAGTTGCAGTCGAAGGAGCACAGATCAAGCTGTCCAAGGCTCCCCCAAAGGGAAAAAGCAGCATCTATTCATTCAGATTCCAGAAGGAACACTATCTTGCCTGCTGCATACCACTTATATGTAGTCATGACTCTGAGGACACATATTTCTCACTCGCTGATAACGTAATTTGAAAGGTGCACTTAATTCTGATGAGATTACCTTTTAACGAGCATGCATGATATGCAAATGCGACGTAAAAGGGCTTTCAGATGCTTGCCGTCCAGAAGCTTGACCCACCTTCAAACGTCCGAGAACTTAATAGCTTAACTTCATCCTGCAGTCAGGAAGTTGAGTTTTGGCCTCCCGCACAACAAAGTTCCCCAGCCTCCCTTGCCTCACACACTTGGGAGCAGCACAATATTCCACCCAAGGTCTGTACATGCCACAGCTTAAGGTAGGAAGAAAATTGTTGTGATAATGAGAAAGGGAAAAGGGTTACCCAGATAACAAGGTGGTGTCAATAAATTCTGCATACTCATAGCCTCCACAAAGTGGAAGGGCTACGAGGCAGTTGGGAGTCAGGAAATGCATGAGAATGTTTGACTTTGTGTTATTAAAACTAATTTGTTTGTAGCTCAACAATCCTTAGTTGGATTAAAAAAAGCCTAAGCATCACAGGGGACAGTGTAGGTTAATAAAATAATTCTGGATATGAGACATTTGAATTAAGAAAAGGTTAAGAAGTATGGTTTGTTTTTCTTGGAAACGCAAGTGTATTCAGATGACTTACTGGAAGTTTTCAAGATTGTGAATAAATTGTCAAAATTGATTGAAGCAATTTGTTCTCCAGCAGTTAAAGTTTCAGATAGGAAGAACACAAGTTAAGAATGATAAAGCAAAGTGTCAGAAGGAAAATCAGACAGATATTCCATCAAGCGAATGGCAATATAGTTGTGTAATAAATTTCCCAGTGAGGACATTACCAAGTATTAGCTGTTTCAAGAGATATCTCCCTGATTGAGGGATGTGCTGAGAAGGTGGGGAGGTGGGATTTCAGCAAAAGAACATGCTTTAGGTCAAAACCTTTTCCTTTTCCTGTTTCTAAAGTTATATTTTTACATTTCGAGGTTAAAAAACAGCTAGAAGGTAGTTTTGTATTGCCTTAGTTCACATTGGTGTCCACTTGACGATGTACAATGTGATGTCAGCCTCAGTGACATCCACCATGTCACTAAAGTGAGGTGACATTTTCTAACATACTCACAGTCATGTTAATAACCGTTATTGTTGTACCTTATGCAAAAGTCCCTTGTCGGCAAGCAAAATGTGTCCACTGTAGCAGCGTCGGTATTACTTTTACTGTTGAGCTGGAAGATTATGGGTTTGAGATCTGCTCCAGGACCTAAACAGAAAACTCAAGGTCTGTAGTCCAGTGAGGGAGTACTGAATTGCTGGAGGTACCATCCTTCAATTGAGACTCTGGGTGGAATATTCCCGTCCTACCTGCCACAGGGCGGGACATGGATCATGCAAATTTCCGTTGACCTCAGGTGGGATTTTTCTGTTCTTGGGGTGAGTACGGCCTGAAAATCCCACCCTCTGTCTCCCCACTGAGTAGGACATCTAAAAAATCCTATGGTGCAATTTTGAAGAAGAAAATTGGTGTCCTGACCAATATATAATACCTACAACCACTGTCAGCAAAACAGGTTATCTGGTCATCATCTCATTGCTATCTGTGAGAGTCTGCAATGCAAAAGTTAGCTGTTGTGTCGCCTACGTTGCAAGAGTGACTGCAATTTGAAAGTACTTTATTGGCCATAAAGCACTTTGAGACATCAAGTGATTGTGAAATGTGCTAGATTAATTCAATATTTTTTTTAATATAGCAATTGATTAATTGAAAAATATAAATATTATTTTTTCCATTGAAAACTCTTTGGATGATTTGATATACCTTGATCTGGTTGCATGGTGAAATAGTATCAACTGAGGAACTGACAAGTCTGTCCCATTCCAAAGTAGATTGCCTCCTGCTGGCAAGGCATAGAATTACTTCAACAATCGCCATTGAAAGGAAATCAAGCACCCAAGTTTCCCTGTACTCCTCTTGAGCAAGGAGCTAGCTCAGGGGTAACAGAAACAGACATAAAACCTATCTTTGGAAGTGCTTCATTCCCACATTGTCTATAGTGGTACAGAACCATTACACTGAAGTAATGGATAAAATCCATGTCTGCCACCCTTGCCTAGTCTGTCTACATGTGACTCCAGAGCCATATCAATGTGGTTGACTCTCAACTGCCCTCCAAGTGCAACTAGGGATGGGCAATAAATGTTGGCCCAGCCAGCAATGCATATGAATTAAAAGAAAGGTTTGCAACATAACTGTCCAAAGAATATAAAATGAAATAGTGTGCAACAAAGCTCTGGCTAGGGGAGCCTTTAATGGCATTGCAAACACTCATCATTATCCCTCAATGAACTCTTATCACAATTTATTTCAGTGTCCACAAAGCATATGTAATGCACTGATCAGCATGGGGAATTCTTCCACTCAATATCCACAACTATTTCATTCACATCTATTGTATATTTTGTGGTAGTATATACATCACTACATTGCAGGTGAATCAACGAACTTACATAAATATAATAAAATGTGCCTGGCAAATACATCTGTAGAAGTTACAGGGTGGCACACTGGCTAGCACTGCTGCCTCACAGCGCCAGGGACCTAGTTCAATTCGGGTTCCTGTCTATGCACATTCTCCCCGGGTCTGTGTGGGTTTCCTCCAGGTGCTCCGGTTTCCTCCCACAGTCCAAAGATGTGCAGGTTAAGTGGAATGGCCATGCTACATTGCCCCTTAGTGTCAGGGGGATTAGCAGGGTAAGTACATGGGGATAGAGCCTGGGTGGGATTGTTGTCAGTGCAGGACCATATGGCCTTTTTCTGCACTGCAAGGACTCTATGGAAGTTCCACCAAAGATTATAAAATCTTTTTTGGATGATAAATAGGCAATTGACTGCAAATATTTGTGGCGTGTTTACCCTTCTGAACTATTTGTTTGCAGTGAAGTGCACTGAGAGAAAGCATAATTACTTATCAATTATTTTTCTTCCTTAGTGATACACCATTTGGTGCCATGACAACTGAATGACATTCACTGTGAGGTATGCCCTTTGACATCCTGACAGTGGCACAATTTTACTGCCAAGAAGTGCCAGTAAAGGTCATCGCGTGCATGATTAAGTTCTCTGAGGAAATCAAATGGAATCACTTTCAAAATATTTGAATAATTTCAGGTTCGCATACAGGTTGAGTCAAACACTGAATAAAATCTTAGGGCACCATCCAGAAAGTACATCGATCAATATTATGAATGAATGTAATAATAATTAATACTTGCTGCAGTTAATGAATTAACTCTTTAAAGGACAGGATCAAAACTTGACTCCACCCATGAGCTTTTCAATTCTTTACTTAATGAAAATAGTGTTTCTTCAGTCCTGCTGATGTAGTCAGTCCTTGAAAATGGGAAATCTTTCTTGTGCATTGTGGAGAACAGAAATATCGATATTCTGTTCAATGCAAAGGGAGTTTAATTTGTAATAACTAATCACATGCGCTGTCAATATTAAAACAGAAAAGATCCAGATTGCTCAGCTTGTTATCGTGGGCACTTTGGAAATTCTGAAGTTGCTTCATTTACCACCTCAATGGCTTTTGTTTCAAGTCCTTACATTCCGAATCGTTGTAACTGCATCAGTCTTGTTGTAAAATGACCTAAATGGTTGAGAGTGAAACTGTATAAAAGATTCTGCAGTTCTGGGAAAGCTATAAACTTCAATTCATGTTTTAACTCTTTGAACAGCCCCGACACCCTTCGCAACATTTCAAAGGTGAGCATTTCTATTTCTGGATTTGGTGACGCTATAATTTATAGAAATATTAAACACCAGAGGACAATTGCTCAGTTACAGGGATGCTATTCTTGGATCGTTTGCAGTTTGGTAAAGAGACGCTGACAATATTTTACTGCATCTGAGATTTCTGAGCTTTCTTCACAGTTCCTCAAGTGCAAAAATATTGTGCAAATAAAATATTGGGAAAGAAGGTCCAAATAATTTTCCATCAAGTACTTTCCAAGTTCCAAACAGTGTTTACACATCAGTCAGTTCTCAAATCAACACCCTTTTGTGAATGAAGGACATTTGAGAGATAGGAGCACAAACAGTTTCATATGTGCAGAGATTCATTTAGACAGAAGGTCTTAATGGCCAGACAAAAAAAATCAAGGAAACTTATGTTTGTTGTAATTACATCTGAAACTTGCTTGGATCCAAAAATCGATAATCTTTTAAGCTATGTAATTGAAGAGAAACGCAATGGAAACCTCAGGCCTTATCGTCTATCTGCGGTGGATGAGGATTTTCTGTTGGGGAGGAACAGTGAAAATTGTATCAGAATCATAGCACAGGCGGATTCAGTCCACCCACCTTAACCATGCCAGCTCTACACACGAGCAACTCACCTGGTCCCACTCACCTGCCCTCTGCCTAAAACCCTACAAATCCCCCATTTAATCACACTCCAATACTCTCAGGCAGTGCATTCCAGATCCTATCTACATACTGTATAAAAAAGCTGTTCCTCGTGTCATGTTGCTTCATTTTCCAATCACCTTAACCCTGTGACCTCTGGCCCTTGTGCCAACAGAAGTTTCATCTACTCTTGTCCAGATTTGTCATGATTTGAACATTTCCATCAAATCTCTTCTTCATCTTTTCTTTTCTGAGGAGAACAGTCCCAGCTTCTCCAATCTATCCATCTACCCAAAATTCCTCATCCCTGGAACCATTCTCATGAGTGCTTCCTGCACCCTCTCTAATACTTTCACATCCTCCCTAAAATGTGGCGCTCGGATACAGTTCTCCAGTTGAGGCTGAACCTGTGTTTTATACAGCTTCATCATAACTTTACTTTTGTACTCTTTACCCATTTAAAAAACCCACTGTATGCTTCATTAACTACTTTCTCAACCTGGCCTGCCACCTTTAACAACTTGTGTACATAAGTCCCTCAGGTCTCTCCGTCCCTGCACCGCTTTATTTTATCATTCTTCTTACTCACATCTATTTGAAAATAAAGATGAAGAGATATGGTACTGTTTTTTATTCTGCTTTTAAGCTACAAGTATCTGAACAATTTGCGAACCTGGATTAAAATCAGGACCTTAGTTTTAAAAAGTAATATACATCCTTCTAAACGATCCAACGCATACCCTGGTCACATTTTATTCCAAGACCATTGAATATTTCCAAACATTTTGGCACTTTTCTTTGGGAAGAAAGTCCAAGGTCGGAATTCCCTGGCTGCTCATGCCAGAGGGATTCTTTGGTCCCGCTGGCATCAGACCCCCAATTGCACGTTTCCCACAGGTGGGGTGACATCAATGGGAATTCCCATTATCAATGGCAGGACCAGAGAATCCCACCACTAGCAAACAACACGCCACATCCCTCCAGCGGGAAACATGCAGCTAGAAGGCTGGAGAAACTCGCCCCATCACTTCTGATGATATTTAGTTTGCTCAGAATTCCCTGTTCTACTGCAAGTTTACTGGTGATTTCACTATGAATTTGACATCAAAATGTTCAATTCATTGTCCTTGCATGATGGAAAAGCTTTCTGCACTGTATATTAGATCATGAGGTTACTGTTAAAATCCCCTAGTCACCACACTCCGGTGCCTGTTCGGGTACATTGAGGGAGAATTTAGCGTGGCCACTGCACCTAACCAACATGTCTTTCAGACTGTGGGATGAAACCAGAGCACCAGGAGGAAACCCACACACGTACAGGGTAAATGTGCAGACTCCACACAGACATTTACCCAAGTTGGGAATCAAACTTGGGTCCCTGGTGCTGTGAGGCAGCAGAGCTAACCACTGTGCCACCATCCCGCCCAAAACTAAAATGAAGAAATATGATGTTGCACATAATTCACTTTAACATTTAGAATCTGCAACACAGAACAACATCATTCAGCCCAACTAATTCATGCCCGTGTTCATTCCAACACATACCTCTCTTTATCTAACCAAATCAGCAAAACAATGGAAGCCTTGATCACTCTTGTGATGAAAGTCTCCTCTGGCAGTAACATTTGAAAATATTAATTATTCCAAATTTTGACATTTATAGTAATAATAACACTCAAATATATATCGCAATCATTTGAAACACAACACCTATAGTTTTTTTTTGCAATATCATAATATTTGGAGATACTTACCTCTGTTTTACCAGAGGTACTTTCTCAAGATGCATCCTGATCTCTGCTGTAAAAAGGTGGGGAATTAATCAAGTAAACTTAGTGCCAGGGATGGTCAAGATTGGGTAATGCCCAGGGCCACAGACAACAATTCAAAGCAAGTGGCATTATGTAGCTATTACCATATTGTTAGATAATCTCTGCCTTCACAAAATACTTCAAGGAATTTTATTTCTTGAACAACAAAAAGGTTGGCAATTGTTTATATTAATAAAAAATTGAAGGAGTACTATTGCCATGGAAATGGAATGTTTTCTTCATGAAGAATATATATTCCTGGCATCCATGTGACAGTTAATTGTCCCACCTGAGATAGAGGAATGTCACTCCTGAATGGTTAGGCCAGCTGTGACCACTTAGATCAAAAGCTACATCTCCAGCTTTGTGAAATTGTTGCATAATGGTATCAATTGGCTCACAGTGGAACTCAGTGAAGATTACAGTAAAGTCCCGCCATTCATTGAGGGGGAGGGAGTGTTACGTTTGTAGAAAACCTCACAAACAGCAAATTCGCAAATGGTGAACATGCTTTATGACGGTAGTCAAAAAGATAAATTTGATGTGTATGGAGAATAAAAGACAATAAGATTAATGTTTTTGGGGGTGGCACGGTGGCACAGTGGTTAGCACTGCTGCCGCACAATGCCAGGGATGCGAGTTCAATGCCAGCCTTGGGTCACTGTCTATGTGGAGTTTGCACATTCTCCCCGTGTCTGCGTGGGTTTCCTCCAGGTGCTCCGGTTTCCTCCCACAGTCCAAAGACGTGCAGGTTAGGTTGATTGGTTATGGTAACCTACCTTTCAGTGTCGGGGGATTAGGAGGGTAAATACTTGGGGTTCCGGGAATAGGGCCTGGGTGAGATTGCTGTTGGTGCAGGCTTGATGGCCTCCTTCTGCACTGTCAATTCTATGATATGATTCTATGGATGTTTTTAATAAACATAAAGATGCCCTACTATTTAAAAATTAGTCACACTTATTCTTATTATGGCTCTCAATCAGAAGGGCTTGGAGGTGAAGTTGGTTCACTTTTAGGTGAAGGTTGAGGCAGTCAATGAGGTGGCTGATATCGATGTTGATGTTGCAGCAGGTTTTTGAAAGTATCTAACTGAATTCTCCCCGAAAAATTCGAAGTGTCAAATTTGCATGAAAATGGGACTAATTCGTGCTCTTTTATTTAGTGGGAGTTCAGAGAAGTATCTCCCACACTGTCCACGGCAGAGACCACCAGTGTGAATAGCATTCAATTTCAGGGGGCGGGGCCTATTCCCACTGGAGAGGCCGAAATCAGTGCGCTGAGCGGGTCACGGCATTAGTGCCGAGATCAGCGTGTGCGCAGTAGCCCCTTCAGTGATGGCCAGCCCTGCGACCCTCTGCAATGCCAGCTCTCCACCCCTCTACAGCCCGATTACTGACCCCCCTCCCCCCAAACCATTCCCAAGCTCAGGCCCAACCCACCCCCTCCCAGCCTGCCAAAATCTCCAGCCCTGCCTTGCATCAATTCCTCTCCCTCGACAGTAACACCTCTCCTCACAGTCTCAACCATCCCCCCCCTCAGTCCTGATAACCCCCCCTCCCCCAAGCAGGCTGATCTTCCTCCACTGAACCCTATGCCAAGTGGCAGCAGGATCTTTCATCTCACCATTCGCCCTTCCCCCCATAAGGCCCCGCCCCCAAGGTACTGCCCTATGCCTGATGGGCAGTATCAAGGTGCCCCCTCGGCATTGGCACTGTTCCCCTTGGGCAGTGCCAAGGGGCCCAGGCTGGCACTACCAGGGTGCCAATGCCCAGGAGGCACTATCCCACCACTGCCCAACACTCTGGGGGACCCTGATTGCCCTCCCTCCACTCCAGTGGGGTCGGGCACCTAGCTCCCCGAAAGTGGAATCTCTGCTGAATGAAATGCTTTGGCGGGTGGGAGATGCTAGGAGGCCTGGAAACTTCAGTCCCAGGCCCACTAATTATATTTAAATTCTATTACAATGACCATGTAAATGGTCTTTGCACCTCCCCGCAAACTTGTGGTGTAGAACAGACTCTGCCGGAAATCTGGCACTGAGAGACGCAAATTGGATGTGAACATTTGCGTGAACCCTGCAAATTAGTTGACACAACAGTCTCTCACCCATTGCGCTAAAAAAATTAGCACAGTGGGATGGGAGAATCTTGGCCATTGTTTTTGACTACTTCTCCTTTTGCTTTCTAATTTTGTAATGTTGTTAGTGAGGAGCAACAGCTGTGACAATCACTCTACACAAAACAATGCTTCCTTCCATGTATGTGCCATAGCCGGTCATCTGTTTTTTTCAATTCTTCAGATGATCTTACATGTTCTATCATCATCTTTGGTTTAACTTGCACCTTCATACAATCCCTACAGTGCAGAAGGAGGCCATATGGCCCATCAAACCTGCACTGAAAACAATCCCATCCTGACCCTACTCCCATAACCCTATACGCTTACCCTGCTAATCTCCCTGACACTAAGGGACAATTTACCATGACCAATTCACCTAACCTGCACATCTTTAGACTGTTGGAAGAAACCGGAGCACCTGGAGGAAATGCACGCAGACACGGGGAGAATGTGTAAACTCCACACAGACAGGGCCCCAAGGCCGGATTTGAACCTGGATCTCTGGTGCTGTCAGGCAGCAGTGCTAACCACTGTGCCACTATGCTGCCTTCTTGGACTCATCCTCTTTACATTCACTAGATTTCATCAGTTCCACTTCTGTACAAAGTTTCACTTGCTGAGACTGAGGCAGGTGATGGTGTAGCGGTATTATCATTAGTCTATTAATCCAGAAACTCAGCTAATGTTCTGGGGAGCCGTGTTCGAGTCTGCCATGGCAGACGGTGGAATTTGAATTCAACAAAAAAAAATCTGGAATTAAAAATCTGTTGATGACTATGAAACTATTGTCGATTGTTGGAAAAACCCATCTGGTTCACCAATGTCGTTTAGGGAAGAAAATCTGCTATTCTTACTCGGTCTGGCCCACATATGACTCTAGAGCCACAGAAATGTGATTGACTCTCAACGCCAAGGGCAAATAGGGATGAGCAATAAATGCTGGCCAGCCAGCGATGCCCATGACCCCTGAATGAATAAAAACAAACAACTCCATGGCTACTGTCTTGCTCTTTATATATGCATAAAAAGCCTTGGGATTTTCCTTAATCCTGCTGGCCAATGACTTTTCATAACATTTATGATTGATTGTCAGAGCTCATCGTCCTTGATTAATCCTATTGATATAAAGATTGAATTGCCCCCAGTCATGGACTGTGGTTGAAGGGTTTGTTTCCATAATATTGAGAATGTGACTGAAACTTAAATAAGTGTAGTAAGCCTTAAATGTTGCAATGACACACTGGTCCATATGCTGGATGCATTAGATTGTATTTGGATGTAAAAACAAAATGTAATCGCCTAGATGGTTATCTATTTACACAAGTGAAACTGTAGCTATTATGAACACCCATGTACAAACATGGGTGTAAACAACATGGCAGCAACATGATACATGTGCAGTGCACACCTTCTAGTACAGGATCATGGACAATTTTCATTTTTTTAAATATTCATTGAAGCACTTTTTCTACTTTATGATATTTTCTCTTCTAGTTTTCTTTTCTCTGAAAACTGCAAATAAAGGAACACAATGAAACATCAGCTTAATGTTTTGAAAAAGATGCAAATAGCAGCACTTTATTATATTTGTAAATAATAAACATCTTCACCTGGGGGAAAGTCCATTCAGCCTCTCACATTTGGCATTCCACACCAAGTGCCACCACATAGACAACAATGAGCACAAACCTGTAGCTTACTAACTGCTTTGTGGCAATGAGCTGGTAGTATTTGAATTGTTACCATGGACTATGACTTTATATAGAATCCTTGCAGTGCAGAAGAAGGCCATTTGGCCCATTAAGCCTGCACCAACTCTCTTGACGAGTATCATAGAATATAGCATCCCTACGGTTCAGAAGGAGGCCATTCGGCCCATCGATCCTTTCTCTAAAATACCCCATATTTTACCCTGAGCCTCTCCCCTGCCCTTTCCCCATAATCCCACACATTTACCATGGCTAATCCACCCTAACCCACATATCTTGGGACACTAAGGGGCAATTTAGCATGGCCAATCCACCTAACTCGCACATCTTTGGACTGTGGGAGGAAACCGGAGCACCGGGAGGAAATCCACATAGACACCGGGAAAATGTGCAAACTCCACACAGATAGTCACCCAAGGCTGAAATTGAACCTGGGTTCCTAGTGCTGTGAGGCAGCTGTGCTCACTACTGTGCCACCCTGTGGATAGACAGGGTGTTCATAAAGTCCTTGTGCAACTTAAAATGTTAATAACTTTGGCTGTTTTCATGACAGAAACATTTTCATTCAATTACTAATTGAGTTCCTATGTAGAAACATAGAAACTAGAAGCAGGGGTAGGCCATTCAGCCCCTCAAGCCTGCTCTGCCATTCATTTTGATCATGGCTGGTCATCAGATCGAATATCCTGATTCCCGTTTACCCTCTCGATCCCTTTAGTCCCAAGAACTAAATCTAATTTCTTCTTGAAATCACCCAACATTTTGGCCTCATCTACTTCCTATGGGAGTGAATTCCACACATTCATCACCCTCTGGGTGAAAACATTTCTCCTCACATACATGTGATAAATATATTCTTATAATGAGCAATGAGTTTTCTTCTCTCAGCTGTTACAGTCTTCAGTTCCACAAGCAGTAACACACAGTTCACCTTTTCCTTAACTATGACCAATGAGAAAAACATTAACACAGCACAAAAAATATTGGCATTAAAAACCATTCGGAATTATGTTTTCATTTGCTGTTTACAAGTCTACTTCCATCGTGTGTACATCCAAAGTTATTGATGATTGAAGTTGCACAAGAACTTTATAAATACCCTGTATTTATTGTTTTGAGGAACATTTATGAATTCATTTTCTGTTGTTGTCCGTAATTCTCTTCATGTCACAGTGGTGCATGTAACACAAAACAACCGAGCAGTGAGAGGTTCGTGGGCTGAAAGAAATTATGGAAACATAACAGAGCCAAATAAAACCTTACTTGGTACCAAACCAAAACCAAACAGCTTCCCAAATTACTGTTGATTTTATTATCCAACTGCAAATCATCATATCAAATCAAGTAATTGTCCAAAATAAGGAAAAACATGTGATTTTAAAACAGAGCCTGAATTATCCTTTACTATCTAACACCACTTCACCTGACAAATGTGATTCTTCATTACAACACGATCAGAGATTGACTAGCATGTTTAAAATTTGAATACTCAAATATGTCAATCACTGCGATTGGATTGCAGTCAGTTATGTAATAATTACTTTATTCATCTTATGATTTCATAGGAATCCTTTGCTTCAAACTGATCTTTCTTCATTGGATCAACATCCCAGTGCACCAGCCGATTGAATGGATGGCCATCCAATGTATGCAATGTCTTCCATATGCTGAATCCCTGAACTCAGATGAACTATCCATGGAATTATCAAATCCTTACAGTGGAGAAGAGGCCATTTGGCCCACTGAGGCTGCACTAACACAGACTATCTTAGCTAGGCCCTCTCTCCTGCTCTACCCTGTAACCCTGCACATTTCCCATGGCTAATCCATCTAACTTGCACATCTTTGGACATGAAAGAGCAATTTGATATGGCTAATCCACCTAAACTGCACATTTTCCGACTGTGGGTGGAAACCAGGGCACCCGCAGGAAACCCACACAGACAAGGGGAGAATGTGCAAGCTCCACACAGACAGTCACCCGAGGCTGGAATCAAACCTGGGTCCCTGGAGTCATGAGGCAGCAGTGCTAATCACTGTGACAACGTGCCACCTCAGGGAGACAAAATGCTTTCCCACAGGGAGGCGGAAAATTCACAGGGTGATTGGTTCCAATTGCAAACAAAACCAGCAGTAGCTCCAGAAATCTGACTAGAAGATCCTGCTGGCAGGAAAATTCCGACCATAGAGTTTGCCCTGATACAAGGGGGTGGGATTCTTTGGCCATTCATGGCAGTGGGATTCTCCCATCCCACTGTGGTTAATGGAGGTTTGGCTGAGTGTCAAATTCTCCATCCTCCCCGGTAGCGGTAGCGGTGGGCTGTGAACAGCCGGAGAATTCTGGCCATGTTAGCCTGTGATGGGAGAGTTGATGTGGAGATGCTGGCGTTGGACTGGGGTAAACACAGTAAGAAATCTTATGGGAGAGTTCCCACTTGTGAGGACAAGAGTGGGACCAGATTTCAAAGCACTTCTTGCGGCACAGACTGATTTTCTTGATTTGGGCTATGTCCCACAGTGTCTTAACCAAGACTGGCCTTGCTGAGTAGAGCTACAATTCCATAAGCTTAGGCATGCTTGGTATCCAAGAGAGGGGAGAGGGGTAATCGGAAGGTATTATTTTTGTTGTATTAAGAACAGAAAATGCTGGAAAATCTCAGCAGATCTGACAGCATCTGGGAAGGAGAAAACAGAGTTAACATTTCCAGTCTGGATCGCTGTTTGCCAGGATTTGGGTGTTTCTGGGTGGATATTTCTGCTGTGGTGTTTTTTTCATTTGATCATGTTTTTTTCACTGTCACATATATTTTGTAAATTGAGCATAAACAGAATATGTTGAGGGAGACAGCTTTTTCCAATAAAATACAGTGGTTGTGGTGTTCTGCATATTCAAAGAGGCATTGTTATCTGCTCTAAGGTTGGTCTCAATTGCCTTCTTTTAATTAACTCCAGTTAACAATGCTGTGTGTTGTTTTGCAGATGGAATCTCTATTGTTATCAAATAGAGTTTGGTCCATGTCCTTCCCATACTATTCTTCTTCTTTCTGTACTTTCTGAGCTCAAGGAAATCCACATCCTCTGGAAATTCAACAGCAACTTCACAAAATAACAACTATTCAAAGAAGGGACTCACTGCTCCAAGCTGATCCTTTTATTGTTAGATAGCAAATGTCCACTCAATAGCATTATGGAAATAGATTGAATGCTCTCATGCAGTGGATTTGAAGGCAGGTGGACATATCAAATCCAATGGACAGCTTGTCACTGCTTAGCCATGCATCCCTGCATCCATTGTAACTAATCCAGTGGCAGGGATGGTGTCAACCGGCCTACCCCCACAGATTAGCTGAGACCTTTAACCACCCTTATGGGCAGCACAGTGACAGGAGTCTGTACAGTGTTGGGGAGGGGTGGTGCGGGTGGTGAGAGTGGGTTAGCACTGTCAGTGACAGGAAGTTGTATAGTGTTGGAGAGGATAAGAGTGGGTTAGTACTGTCAGTGACAGGAGGTTGTACAGTGTTGGGGAGGGTGAGAGTGGGTGAGCACTGTCAGTGACAGGAAGTTGTATAGTGTTGGAGAGGATGAGAGTGGGTTAGTACTGTCAGTGACAGGAGGTTGTACAGTGTTGGGGAGGGTGAGAATGGGTGAGCACTGTCAGTGACGGGAGGTTGTACAGTGTTGGGGAGGGTGAGAGTGGGTGAGCACTGTCAGTGACGGGAGGTTGTACAGTGTTGGGGAGGGGAGATGAGAGTGGGTTAGCACTGTCAGTGACGGGAGGTTGTACAGTGTTGGGGAGGGGAGGTGAGAGTGGGTTAGCACTGTCAGTGATGGGAGGTTGTACAGTGTTGGGGAGGGTGAGAGTGGGTTAGCACTGTCAGTGACGGGAGGTTGTACAGTGTTGGGGAGGGGAGGTGAGAGTGGGTTAGCACTGTCAGTGATGGGAGGTTGTACAGTGTTGGGGAGGGTGAGAGTGGGTTAGCACTGTCAGTGACGGGAGGTTGTACAGTGTTGGGGAGGGGAGGTGAGAGTGGGTTAGCACTGTCAGTGACGGGAGGTTGTACAGTGTTGGGGAGGGGAGATGAGAGTGGGTTAGCACTGTCAGTGACGGGAGGTTGTATAGTGTTGGGGAGGGGAGATGAGAGTGGGTTAGCACTGTCAGTGATGGGAGGTTGTACATTGATGGGGAGCATGTTGAGAGTGGTTGTCACGTCTGCGCTGATCCCCTGAAATAGCAATTCACCTCGCGTACTGCCCTACCTTCTCTCCATAGCTCATCAAATTTTTCCTATCCTTTTGGTCACCACACTCCAGGAAAGATGTGATTGCATTAGACAGGGGGCAGAGTAGATTTCTGAGAATATTGCCAGGACAGGAAAATTTTAGCAATGAGGAAAGATTGGATAACCTGGGACTGTTTTCCTTGGAACAAAGGAGGCTCAGCAAGGCTGAATTAAAGAACAGCCAAGATAGAGTAACCATAGCAGGGCAATCTGAAACTAAGGAGTATAGATTTGAAGTAAGTTGATAAAAGGATAAGAGGGGAGATGTAGGAATATTGTTTACTCGGATGGTGGTAGGGACTTAAAACTCTCTGAGAGAAGGGGTGATAGATGCAGAAACTTCCACCAAGATTAAAAATTACTTGATGTCTATTTTGAGAGCCATGACCTACATGGCTATGGACCCAGTGTGGGATGGTGGGACCGTACTGGAGATCTTCATTGACATTGACATGATGGGCTGAATGGCCTCTTTCTGTGTGACTATGATATCTGTGTGACAATTGCCCACGAGAATAGATTGAGTAGACTGGGACAAATTCTCTGAAGTTTAAAAGAATGAACAAGGAGACCGAATTGAAACGTATAAAATTCTTCAGAGGCTCGCCACGGTAAATGTTGAGAAGATGTTTCCCCTAACTGGGAAACTTAGAAGATAGGGTCACATAAAGGATTGGCCATTTACCACTGAGATGAAGACACATGTCTTCATTCAAAGGGTTGTGAATTGTTGGAATTCTCAAGAATGATAGATGCTGAGTTACTGAGAGTGTTCGAGTCAGAGGTCAATAGATTTTTGGGTATTATGGGAGTTGAGGAATATGATAAATTGGAAATTAAAGTCAAAATATATCAGCCACAATCTTGCCAAATGTCTCAATGTACTCTACTCCTACTTCTTATGTTCTTACCTTGTTGGCTGCTGCCTGACCTGTTGACTATTTCCAACATTTCCTGCTTTTATTAAGTATTTCCTATCTGTAGTACATTCTGTTTATACTTACAATTCTACTCTGGGCCACATTCCAGCTATCACTTTGATGGTACAATAACAGAACTATATTCCGTGAATGGTCTTTACGACGTTTTAATGTTATAAGGCACAATCTACATACAAATTCTGCATATGTTTCACACCAAATTTCAGCTCTACCCGAACAAAGCATTTCGGCAGTGGCAATTAAAACGTATTCTACCAATCAGCCTAACTGAGCAGATTTGACCACAAACACCCAAAAAAGATTATTTGTCTTTGTATCTTGGCTTCATTTCTTGTTATGACATTTTGAGAACAATCTAATCAGCACTTACTACATTTGCTACAATATCATTTGTAAAACTGGACACAATTTTAATCCTCATTACCATATGTGTCACTAATTAATATTTGCCTTGGCTTAAACTTACTTGAAATTTTGTAGGAACCATTTGGAGATTCTATTGCGCGCTTGACAATTTGGATCATTCCACAGCCTGTGTGTATATTAATATCTGGGAACACAGAATACTATTGACTTTTTTGTTCAGAAATCTGGCTGCTAAAAGTTTTCGGTATCATTGTAAATGCTGAGCATATGCCAAGAATAATCATGAGGATGGAACATAGTTTTACAGTAACTGATAGCTGATATGTATTTGAAAACAAAAGATTGAGAATATATCTTGTACCCATTTATCTGGAGTGTCAAAGTTAGAAATGTTTCTGAAATCCCAGTTGTGCTTTGTGACGAAATCTTGCAACTTGAGAATGTATTTGCCAGATAATAGTGTGTGCGAAACAACTCATTGTGGAATCCTAAAACAGACTGGGTCCAATGCTGCTTTTAGTAAGCATTATTTATCACCTTCTTTAATGAGAATGGCCTTGATGTTAACCCCCACTAATACCATGATAGGCAGCAAAGAGCCATGGGGAAGAAAATTAAACAGGGACTGGGTCGCCAATCCACCGTATGCACACGAACTGCTCTTTTCATGGCAACATGTCGCTCATCATGTGAGCAGCCTGTCCTCAAGAGGAAGAACACTCCATTAATATATTTAAATCAGATTCCTACAGTGCAGTGTGGAGCTTGATTTAAATTTAACCGTTGCCCTTTGAGTGAAGAAATTTCCATGACTATATAATAGAATATATTAATATAATACCATAATAATATATATATCATATATAATAAACATTCCCAGTTGTAACGCACAAGCGACTGATGTTCTATTTGCCAGAGTGAACCAATGCAGGACCTTTCCCATAGATGCCACCATTCACAATGATAGGACTTTCGGATTCATAGAAACTAGATAAAGGAGTAGGCCATTCATTCCTTGAAGCTGCTCCGCCATTCATTATGATCATGGCTGATCATCAATTTTAATATCCTGATCCCCCTTCCCCCCATATCCCTTGATCCCTTTAGCCCCAAGAGCTATATCTAATTTCTTCTGGAAATCAGACAACATTTTGGCCTCAACTACTTTCTGTGATCAGGAATTCCACACATTCACCAACCTCTGCTTGAAGAAATTTCTCTGACCTTGGTCCTAAATGATTAACCCATTATCTTCAAACTATGATTCCTCATTCTGGACTCCCCCACCATTGGGAACGTTCTTTCTGATTCTATCCTGTTGAAACCTGTTAGAATTTTATAAATTTCTATGTGATCCTCTATTACTCTTCTGAACTCTAATGAATAAAATCCCAACCAACTTAGTCTCTCCTCACATGGTCTTCAGAAGATGGTGGTGAGCTGCCTTCTTGAACCACTACAGTCCATGTGTTGGAGGTACAATCACAATTCTGTCAGGGAGGGAGTTTTAGGATTTTGATCCAGTGACAATGAAAGAATGGTAATATATTTCCAATTCAGGATGGAGAGTGGGTTGGAGGATATTGATGTTCTCATATGTCTGTTGCCCTTGTCCTCCTGGATGGTAGTAATTGTGGGTTGGAAAATGCTGCCTAAGGAGCTTTGGTGGCACGTTGGCACAGTGGTTAGCACTGCTGCCTCAAAGCACCAGAGGCCCAGGTTCGATTTCTGGCTTTGGTCACTGTCTGTGTCGAGTTTGCACATTCTCCCTGTCTCTGCATGGGTTTCCTCTGGGTGCTCCAGTTTCCTCCCGCAGTCTGAAAGATGTGCTGGTTAGGTGCATTGGCCGTGCTAAATTATCCCTCCATGTACCCAAACAAACACCGGGGGATTTTCACAGTAACTTTGTGTTTGGGCAAAGCAGGTGCAAATGAGGCCTAAGAGTTAAAATTGCACGGCTTTCAAACTGATGATTTTGGCAGATTTGACGTTTGCCCCATCAATTCTGAGCACCATCTTTCTCACTCTCACTTAGAAAAAAAATCCACTCCCAGTTCAAATTCACTACAAATTATTTCTTGAAAAACTTCATTTGTAAACATTGATCAGTAATTCTTCAGTTTAAACATTGTCAGAAGATAGTAGAGTTCAGCTGCAGGAATTAACCTGTGCTAGTGACTAAATTTTATAAACCCTTCTCAGCACTTGGACTCTCTGTGTTAACTGTGGATTCAATGTTTGTAGAGCTGCTGCTGTCACTTGTTTTTTTTTGGGTGATAGCACAGAACTGACATAAGTGCCATCTGACTTTGGTACAATTCTACACATGCCATTGACAGAAAGAATCTCCTTCCAACTTCTCTGAATATGTCTATCAGGTTTTAAAATATTTTATCATAGTTGTCTTTTCATAATAATGAAGGGAAAACACTACATTACGCCTGGAAATATAGAACTTTGAATAAGACCTATGAGTTTTTTAATTGAACATATGAGTTAAAGGCAGCTGAGGATGTTAAGTCAGTCACTGACTGAATTGCTGGGATTAGGCAGTGGGGGAGGGTGGGGGATTTGGAGCAGCAATGACACTCTGAGAGACAAAAGCTTATTTCCAGACAAGGTACTTCTAGGTCATAGAATCATAGAATCTATGGCATGGATTAGACCTTTCAGCCCAAAGTGGTCCATGCTGACCAAAATGCCCACCTAAGCTAATAAAACATTCAGAAACTAATTGCCATCTCCAGTGGAGACAATGGGAGATCATGGGAGATGAGTATCACCTCATCAAGAAGTCCTATGTGTAATGTCCAGACAGACTTGTGGATTCTGACTTCCAGGGATATGCTACGTCATGGATAAAAGCCAATAGTGTGTGTATGTGTGCATATGCTTGTGTGTGCACATGTGTACAAATGTATGTGCATGCATTTGTGTGTGTGTTTGTCAGCAGCATCCTTACAAAAGCATTTTGCAGGAATATCTCCATCTCTCATTCTGACTGTTGAAGTATGCCAAGTCAGCAATGGCCACAGGTGAAACAGAAAATTCTCCATCAAATTGCAGAACATCGGAATCTCAAAACAAATTAGCCTGCTCAGGTAACTGCTACTAAATCACAATGCTTGTAACACTCCAAGCATCTACTTGTCATGAGTCAATGACCACTTCATATACCTTTTTGTTAATTTCCTTACTTTGGACTCAATTCTCATTTCTAACCTATATGAATGTATACACATTTCTTGTCTTCAGTTGTTAATAAACTCACACACTCTTTAATTTAAGAAAGCCTAATTAAATTGGCTCCTTTTAAAATATAAATATTGGGACTGGGAAAAGGAATCTGTGATTGGAGGGATCCTTTTTAGATTAATCTTATTGCAACTGCAGAGCAGAATGAAAAGAGGTATTTTAGCCCAATGGTAGCAAATTGAGGGATTGAACGCAAGTTAACAAATCTGGGGAAACATACCTGGGGATAACTTATCATCCATCCTTAATTGCCCTTAAGTCTGCAGTTAAGAGTCAACCACATTGCCCAAGAGGCCTAAGAGTTACAATAGCATGGGTTTCAAACTGATGATTTTGGCAGATTTGACGTTTATCCCACCATTTCCGAGTGCCACCTCCCTGACCTTCATGCCCACTCGGAAAATAATCCACTCCCAGTTCAAATTCACCACTTCACTTCACTTCACTACAAGTTTACATTATTTTGTAAATTGAGTTTGTGTCTTAAATGCCCTGTTTGTGAACAGAACTCCCACTCACCCAATAAAGGAGCAGCGCTCCGAAAGCTAGTGGTTTGTGCTACCAAATAAACCTGTTGGACTTTAACCTGGTGTTGTCAGACTTCTTACTGTGTTTATCCCAGTCCAATGCCGGCATCTTCATATCATGGTTATCTCTAACACACCATAGGTAATTTTACCAGTTATGTCTTACCTTTGTGCTTTTCTAAAAAGATACACACTTCCTCCTAGATTTCTGACAAGGTTTTAGAGTTAGTACTGACCTTGACTGTCATATGCTGTCACATTTCTTCCCTTCTTTGCCTACAGGGGGACTGCCTGACGTTGTTGTGATATTCTATGTTTTTTTCTGTTGGTAGTCAGAAATTGTGTCCAACAGTTGCACATTTGTAAGTGAATTATCAAAAGGAATTAACAACTATAATGGTTAACTGGCTTATTAGCTGCTTGAAAAGTGTGAAAGAACCATTTTTGCAGATACTTTCTGCTACATTGTCATTGACAGAAACAGAATCCTATTTTCACATGGCACATGCTGGAAAGATGCACATTGAAGCGATTTCATTAATCTTGGTGAAAAACATGTTTTTGTCTCATTTGTAGCAAAGAGAGGAATGTTGGAGTCAAGGTGTTTTCTGTAATCTGCCATCCTGCTTACCTTTGACCTTTGGTCCTTGACTATTTTGCTGCATTCACTCCCATTGCTAGTGGTGGTGAAGAACTTCTCTAACTAGCCATTGGGGAATATTACGCTGACACATCATGACACAGGCATGACGGAAAGCCATGTCCCCAAGCTGATCAAACATCTCCACTTAAGCAACCACTGATATCAGAACGCTGGCACTGTGGGCCAGAAACAGGAGGGAAGTATTTCCCGGATAAGTCAAGTAAAAGGTAAAGTCCCAACTAAACTATCATCTGATTGACTAAATAAAACGTAGACTGAAAACTTCAGCTGAGTGAAAGTACAAGACAGGAGAAAAGACGGGGAAGAAAATAAAGAGAACACGGAGAAAAGTGTATCATGCTGTAGGAATGGATAGTTAGCAAGAGCACTGCTGTGAGGGAATATATGTCAAGGATGACTAGAAAGCTAGCTCACATCAAAGTAAAAAATGATCCCTCTTGACATGATTAACCCTTCCCAACTAGAAAATGGCAATTCCTGTGCTGATGTTTTGTTCATGCGCTGGATGCTATTTTATATCGTGCATGTGAAAAGTATTGAGAACTCGGTCGCTTGCTGACCCAAAGGGGTGAAAAATTCAATGTTAATTTTGAAAGTAAAATTTTTTTTTAAATTGTTACAAGTGATGGAGTTAGCATCCCTGTGGCAGAGGAACACAACTGACTGTGGCATGAGGGTTTTCATGCCATTAAAGGGTGGGATAATGGCAGTGGTGAAATGCACTAAGGAATTTTATGGAGCTGTCTGAAAATTGAAGCTGACTCCGTAACCGGGGAGAGAGAGAGACATAAAAAATGGAAGGGAAAGTTCAATGAAAACTGAGAGCAAAGGAATACCTAAAAGAAAATTGAAGTCAAAGGTTAAAAAAGGATTGTTGAGCTGAGAAACAAAGTGTAGTTTGAGTGGGGAAGGGCATCTTAGCGAGTAACCCAGTTCTTTATTTCACCAGTGACCTCAAATGTATTTTGTGCAAAGTGCAATAAAAACCCAATAATCAGCTGAGCTTAACCCATTGGAGATGTGTATTAAACCTTTAGTAACTAAAAGTATTTACATCATGTGAGCTGTCTGATTAATATTTTGAAGTTTTTAAATGAGAAACATAGACATTAAATGCACAAAACAATATTTAAGAAAAGACAGAAAGGAAACAAAATCTCAAAAAATTCGAGATTGGAGTTTTGAACTTACATTTAACATGATGGGAGGATGTAGATTTATGGGCTTCTGCAGTCATTTGTAGAGACATATAATGCAGATATATTGGTGGCAGCTCAGTGACAGGATGCAATCAGACTCTTCCCATTCAGATTCATAGCTGTTAGACATCTATAAACCTATGGAGATGAGAAAGAAAGCTACTGAAACCTACCTAGCACTAGGAGCTTACAGAGAGTCAGCAACACTAAGGATGTGTGCATTTCTAGCTTGGTTGATATTTTAAGGTTTTAACCATACGACCTTTATAATATTTCAAGTAATATGATAACATATTACTATATGCAATGTAAATAAAGATATATTCTTTTAATTTGAAGTATGATTTATAAAATTATTCTGCAGTAGCACTTTTGCCATTATTCCTTATACTTATGATCCTATCTTTTTTATTTGTTACTTATACACTTAATAATATATCCTATTTTCTTTTTAATATGCTTTTTCTTATCTATATTTATTTAAGTAACTTGCATTTTCTGTCACCTTTAATTTTTTCATCCATTCCCAAAGCCAGAATCATCTCAGTTAAAATTGATTTCTATTTCATTGAAAACCATTCCAAAACTCCATTTTCAGACAAAAAGATAATAATTGATTAAAGTCTGATTTAGTAATGTCGTTAGTGTTATTCTCATTTTGCTAGACTTTAGCACCTAAAAAGCATAATGAAATCATTTGACCAAGAACTTAGGCAAAAATGAGCTAATTTTCCCATGATGTGCGTGCTCCAGCATAGTCCCAGAGGGCCATAGGCTGCGCTCCCATTTGAGAGAGAGCTGACTGGTGCTGATTTAACCTGAGGGTCACCACAACTCAGGAAAGGGGCAAGGTTGAGAAGGCGGGGCTTTCATGGATAATTTCAGCCAGTATGGGAATTGAACCTGTATTGTTGGCATCTCGCTGCATCATAAATCAGCCGTCCAGCCAACTGAGCTAACCAAACCCCTTTCCCAGTGATACTGGATGAGTTTCAATGTAAATCCGCATTGGGGAAAGCAGTCATTTTTAACTATCACTTTCCTTTTGAAATTAAAAGCAACAGACTAATTAGTGAGCCACTTAGAATCACAGCACAAAAAGAGACCATTCAGTCCAGCTGATAAATGCTACCCCATGTGGGCCTCCTCTCATCCTCCTTCATCCTGTTTTATCAGCATAACAATTGGTCAATTCATTGCTTCCTGAACAGTGCTACTATCATTCAGTCCTTGGAGAGGCAATAGCACAGTGATATTGTTGCTGGACTGGTAATCCAGAGACCCAGAGTAATGCTCTGGGGACCTGGATTTGAACCCTACTATGGCAGATGGTGAAATTTGAATTCAATAAAAATCTGGAATTAAAAGTCCATGTTAACATTGTCGTTTGTTGTAAAAAACCAAAAAGGTTCACTGAAGCCCTTTAGGGAAGGAAATCTGCCATCCTTACCCAATCTGGCCTACATATGATTCCAAAGCCACAGCCTCTGAGACTCAGTTCAAGGGCAATTAGGATGGGTGATAAATGTACCCACATCCCATGAATGAAAAAAACTTGCCTAACTGTTTCTTGCTCTCAGACACACCTCTATGCCTTGCACTTCGAGTTGTGTTTTTAATTGTCACATGTCTCTGACAATACAAGGCCACTTCTTTTTCTGGAAGAGGCAAGATGCAAAATGTAAACAGTTAAGATGTGTTTGTTTCAAAATATCCAAGTCCATTCAGCCAATTTCAAAGCACCAACTACTTCTCAACTGAATTTAAAATAATTTTTATCAGGTTAAATGCCATTATGTTAAAAGGTAGCCAACCAACAAATGTACAGTTTAGTTATTAATGTCACAAGTAGGCTTGCATTAACACCACAATGAAGTTACTGTGAGAATTCTGTGTACAGCCTTAACCAATAGCTTTAAACATAAACACGCACTACAGACGCCTCGTTAAAATTTAGTCTGATATCTCCCCACCTCCCTCATTCCCCGCACCCCTGCCCCCTCAGCACCCTCCCCTTCTTTTAGGGGTCAGTGCATGTGTATGATGTACAACAGTACAAGTGAGTGAGGAAATCTATTGTGTCTGCATCCTTACTTAGCGAAGCGTCGGATTGAATGTGCACATGACAACATGGATATAGAAATTTTCCTGGCAATTATTTATTTCCTCGGGCACTTATAAAACTGTTTTGTCCGCTTTACACCACCCCCTACAAAAGAAAACTTTTTTTTGTTGTGTCATCAATAGCATTTAATGCCATCCTCCCAGAACATAATGCATGTTATCGGAATGTATTCCACACGTGTGGTTTGGGAACCATAAAAATATGTTTTCATCATAATATAAAAAATGTAAAATTATACTTTAAAGATATGATATGAATAGAATATCTCCTGCCAGCAGTGAGATGTGATAAATATCTCCACTTGTGTGGCTGGCTATAATTCACTCATGATTTTGTTGCTCATAAGTTATCTGGTCAGCCTTATTTGTGGGGATATTTATCATTATCTCACTGCTGGCCATGACATATCCTTTATTTCTAACACTTGTGTGGAGAAATACCACTGACAGTAAAAATCATATTTCCACTTGCATGACAAAGTGGCATCAACAGACAGTTCCTCCTGATTTTCTCCGGCTACAAAACCTGCAAAACTACTCATTAAATATATATATTTCCTCTTCAGTTGGAAACGTACTTGAAGTGTTATAAATAGTATATGTTATAAATAGAATACATTGGCACTTGCAAGGTAACGATGTAGCCTCAATTTCGATGGCACTTATCCTATTTCACTGCTGGTCATTTTTTTTAGTGAAGGCTTGCCAATTCCCAACATTTCTCAAATTATCATTATAAACCTTTTTTTGGTATCTCTAAGTCTGTTCTGTGTCTATATTGTTATAAAGAATACAAAGAACATGATGAATTAAACAATTTTAATGAAACACGCATGCATTTTTATTTCAATGCTCTCATACATAGCAACGAAAAATGTAGATGTAGGCCGAGTATTTAAATTTGAAGCATTTCCTCATCTGCATATTAAAATAATATTGATTAAATGCGTCTGTACACTTAGCGCACGCCAGTTAGAGAAGCTGTAAGGGAGTTTCTGTGCGTACGACCTGGATCAACATCTTGTGGTGATCCCACTCCAGGTCTTGAGCAGAAGAAAATCAATGTTGACACAAAGGGAGACTGTGCTGTCGCAGGTGCTTTCAAAAAGATGTTAAACTGAGGCCCCGCCTGCCCTCTCAGATGTCCACAAAAGATCCCTTGGCCTTAGTTCAAAGCAGAGCAGGAGCGTTATCCTCAAGTGTCCTGGTTGTATGTATCCTGTGGTCACTATCACAAAAATGGGTTACCTGGCTGTTACATAGCTGTTAGTAGGAGTTTGCTATGTGCAAATTTGCTGTTGCATTTCCAACATTAAAATTGTGATTACATTTCAGAAGTCAAATGAGAAATCACTGGAAAATCTCAGCAGGTTTGGCAGCATCTGTAAGGAGAAAAAAAGAGCTGATGTTTTGAGTCCAGATGACACTTCAGAAGTACTTCATTAGCTGTAAAACACTTTGGGACATCCTGTGGCCACTCAAAGTGCCAGATAAATGAAAATATTTCTGTTTTTCTTTTGTGATCAGGAATTTTCTGGGGCAGAGGCACCCAGTTTCCAATTGTATTGGTTCTCAAACACATGGGATGGAATTTCCACAGGCACAGGGAGGCATGTTTGGAAGTGTGGTGTGGTGTGGTGTGTGGGGGTGGGTAAATCCCTTCAATATGATATTGGGTTAAAATAATGACATTGCAAAGCCTCCTGAATGGTTTCACCCAAGCGTGTCCAGAAGTGATCAGACCCACCACATCTCCCCACACCCCCATCCCCCACAAGTGTTTAAATATTTAAATACTCTAATAGGTCATTAATGTGGTTTAACCAAGAGTTCTGACTTCAACAGCCAGCGGATCAATTTCCCAAATTGTATGGAATTCACCAGGGTCGCTGAGGTGAGTGCACAACGGGGAGGCGCATATAGAAAGGATGTTTCCTCCTGTGGGTGAGTTCAGAAATAGGGGGCACTGTTTTAAAATTTTAAAAGTGGTCACCCTTTTAAGACCGAGATTAGGAGAAATTTTTCTCTCAAAGGGTTGTGCGACTTTAGAACTCTCTGCCTCAGAAGGTGGTGGAGACAGGTCACTGAATATTTTTAAGGCAGAGGTAAATAAATTCTTCAGGAGTAGACTGATATGTGGAATTCAAAACTCAAACATACCAACCATGATCTTACTAAGTGTTGGAGCAGACTCAAGGAACTGAACGGCCAACTCCTGCTCCTATTTTGTATGAGGAGGTGCATTTTGTTAAAGCCTCAATGGGACTCATGCCAGGACTCAGCTGGTAGGGGCCCTGCTTATGGTCACTGTCCTCCCTTGAAACACTCATCCAGACCTTCACACCCCTGCCTGACTCACCATTGCCAGTGCTGCGCCTCCATGCAAGCAGCCAATTTTCCTGCTCCCCTCAACAATGACAACGGCCCACTTCAGACACAACTATACAAAGCCAAAAGGTGCACAGCACCTTCAAACAAAGCTGAACCAGGTACCATGAGGGTCCCATGCGCCATAGATCTAATCTTGAAGATTATTTCAAGAACTTTTAAGATGATGAACATTAATGATATGCAAATATATTATATGAGCATGAGAATCAACCCACCCACAGCCACACCACCAACTTCACTTTGCATTTTTCTGGAGAACCTTGTTGCCATACTGAAGGTTGCTGCTCAGGTAATTGTTGCTGATGTGATTTCCCTCACATTGTAAAATTTGCCTGCACCTCAGAGGAGAATGCTTGCTTGTGGGTAGCAGGTGAGTTGAGTAGTTTCCAAGAAGAAAATGATCATGTCCAGGCAGACAAGAAGGGGAACCTAAAGGTGGAGACTAGATTCACAAAGGGAAAAGCTGAGCTGAGAGGAATGTTGATTCCACTAGTATCTAATAGTAACTTGCTGCAATTGCTGTGGTAAATAATAACAATCCTTGTAACACTTAGATTCCCCTCAAACCCAACAGTAACAGACCAACTTGGTGGTAGTGTATATATTGCTGCAAATAATATGTGGAAGGTTAAGCTACACCTGAGGTTCAGGCTCATTAAAGGAGAATTTTGATGGAATAATAGAAATTACAGTATCATTCACCTCCTGTAACCTCTTTCCTCCCAGAAATATTTCAATTCTTTTCTTTTAAAATGTTAAGCACTTTCTCTTTAACTGATAGGCAGTTTTGCAGTGCGTTGGGTAGTGTCTCTGCCTCTGAACCAGAAGCTCTGGGTTCAAATCACATTCCAATGCTTGATGGCCGTGGAAGGTACGTTCATAACACAGCCAAATAGGTTGAGTATTAACCTTCCAACCAAACCAGTGGCAGGCAGTAAGAGTGGGAGAGGTTCCTGGTCAGCCATACTTGATCTGCAGTGGTGACCCTCTGGCTGTAAGCCTCTGGCAACAGACTAGTGATCTGTTTCAGGAATAACTAGCTATGGAAACAGATGAAAGTCTGCCTTAGTGCACCATGACACGTGGGATGAGAATTGGAATTTAACTGGTAGCCTAATGTCTGTAAAATATCTCATGGAATTATAGCCTCAATTTAACTGCCTTCCTTCCTTCTCAACCCCCATTGTGCAAGTGAGAATCATTGGTCTCCTTCCCCTCATTAACAGTTGACATTGCAACAAAAAAGAATGTAATGGAAACAGGTTAGCATAATAATAGATTCAGCAATGAACAAGTCAAATCATTATGGAATAACAATCAAAAACATACATAATGTTTTACAATATAGTCAAGCCTGTTGGGTATAAATCAGAAAAAGCCATGCTAAAATATATGGATTCTGGTCAGACCACCTCTTAACTATTATTGAGTCCTGGGATCTTGGTCACCATGAAATAAGATGAAAAAAAGAGGAAATGCGGCAGTGCAGGATGGAGAAAAGACACTGATACTAAAATTACTGATATGCTCTTTTTAAATTCATCCATGGGATTCGGATGACTGCGGCAGTCCCTTAGGTGAAGGTACACCCACAGTGCCGTGAGGGAGGGAGTTTCAGGATTCTCATATTGAGGACTTTTTGATTGTATGCCACCACCTCTGCTGAGCCTGTCCTGACGATGGCACAGTGTGCTCAGGGATGTTGATGGTGGTGTATAAGCTATGATTCCCTGAGTATTTGATTTGATTTAATTTGATTTATTATTGTTACATGTATTAACATATTGTGAAAAGTATTGATTCTTGCGCCCTGTACAGACAGAGCATACTGTTCATAGAGAAGGAAACAAGAGAGTGCAGAATGTAGTGTTACAGTCATAGCTAGGGTGTAGAGAAAGATCAAATTAATGCAAGGTAAGTCCATTCAAAAGCCTGACAGCAGCAGGGAAGAAGCTGTTCTTGAGTTGGTTGGAATGTGACTTCAGACTTTTGTATCTTCTTCCGGACAGAAGAATGTGGAACAGAGAAGGACTGTGATGCATGGGATCCTTAATTATGCAGGCTGCTCTGCTGAGGCAGCGAGATGTGTAGTCAGAATCAATGGATGGGAGGCTGGTATGCGTGGTGAATTGAGTTACATTCATGACCTTTTGTAGTTCCCTGCAGTCTTGGGCAGAGCAAGAGCCGTACCAAGCTGTGATACAACCAGAAAGAATACTTTCTATGATGCATCTGTAAAAGTTGGGAGAGTCGTAGCTGACATGCCAAATTTCCTTAGGCTTCTGAGAAAGTAGAGGTGTTGACTAAGCCAGGCTTTTGCTTGACTAGTCTGTGGGACAGCTCTCCCAATTCTGGCACAAACCCAGGGCCGAAGGTTTGCCGTTTCATCCCTTTGAGAATTTTTAGCCATATAATACAACTTGCCATTTAAGAATCAACAACATTGCAAGTGGATCAAATGAGATGGTAGATTTTCTGATGTTGCAATGGACATCATTCCTTCATTTGTGTGACAAATATGAAAAGAGTCTTTGTTTTGCATTAAGTCTGCCCACGCCATAGTGTAAAAAGAGACATTCGGCCAATCGTGTCTGCACCAACTTTCAGAGAGGGCATCCCACCAAAGCCCACCCTTATGCTCTATTCCCGTGACCCTGCATATTAACCTAATCTACACACCTTGGGACAAGGTAATTTAGCATTGCCAATCCACCTAACCAGCAGATCTTTGGACAGTGGGAGAAAACTGGAGCACCCAGAGGAAACTCATGCAGGCCCATGCGGGGAGAACATGCAAACTCCACAGTCACCTAAGACTAGAATTGAACCCAAATCATTGGCATTGTGAGGCAGCAGTGCTAATCACTATGCCGTCATGCCGCCCAGAAAGACAGAAGCTCTTTAATATTGAAAGGAAATAACATAGAAGGAATCTTATCAAAACATGCAATTCATTAAACATCAAGATCAGTCTCTGCACAGTAGCTGTGACTATAACACTACATTCTGCACCCTCTGTACAGTATGCTTTGTCTGTATGGCACGCAAGAAACAATACTTTTCACTGTACACCAATACATGTGACAATAATAAATCAAATCAAAGGCGGCATAGATTAAACAAAATAAACATTTAGAACGGGTATGAGTAAGGGCTTCTTTGCACAAAAAATGATCAATTTTTAAGGGTGTTCCAAAAAGAGCACCGGCTGTGAAAATCTTATGTAGAAATATAATCAGGTGGCATGAGAATGGAATGAAAGTTGGTTTTTATGGAGAATGGATGAGCAATAGTGGGCCAGGTGGCTGCCTCATCTTGCAGGAATTTTGCGATTGTCAGAAACGCGATTATTTGAGTAGTTGGTTAAAATGTATCTCTGCCATGAAGAGCTGCCTTGTCCTTGGTTTTAAAGTGTGATCAGTGTGCAGGAAGCAGCAGTGCAATAAGCCGTAGAATCTGTAGAGGGAGAACTTGAGGTTTTTTCACTTTTTCACATACAGATAAAATGTCTTCAGTCCTTCATACATTCAAACAAAATATTGTAAAATCTTACAACATTGCAAGTTTACAGTTGACTGTATATCTTAAAAGTAAATGTTAATTTTCACTAAATATTGTCATAACTTGGCGGATCAGATTAATTTTAGTTAGCCACTGAGCTTACCAATTAGAATTATGACCGATAGTTACACTGACCAATGCCCAGATGAAAGCCACACAAAGGCATATAACTCGAGCAGTTGTGTGACTGGAAGGACAGTACTTTTACATTACTCCCATAAGATACAACACTTGGATCAACTTTATCTGACAATATTCCCTGATCCATAAATGCAGTACCTGAGGTATACCAAGGAATAAAGGATTATACTTGAAACATAATATGTCGTCCTAATTACAGGCGCTGACTCATCTTTGCACATTTTCAGCATTTTACTGATTTTTAAAAACAATGTTGATTTCCTAAATTTTAAGTTCTCGCTTTGAAAGCCAAATTACACCAAAGAATAAATGGAGATAAATAGTTGTGACTCTTCTGAAAATCAATTTTGTTCTAACTTCAGGTTTGGTCACCGTTCCATGGTTTTGTGCCAGATAAAACTGTAGGAAAATGTATGAGGTGCTAATAGCAGGTTTCGCTTGTAACATAACATTTCAATCTGTACACAAAAATACAGCAAATGACTGATGCGGAGATTGTTATCTGCCACCATGATAACCAAGCCATTTTCAGTCTTGCCTGGAGTAGCTTTAACACAATGCTTTGAAGATGGTGCATTTACAAATGTCTTCCTCCCATTGCCTCTTCACGGTCTCCCAAGTTCCTGTGCTCTTTTTGCCTTGCTTCTGTCTCGTTCCACTCACCCAAGTATTTACTTTCTCCTTCCGTCACCGAGGTGGCCACATCTAATTTATTACTTTTCCTTTGGGGGCCGAGGTAGTCAGTGGTGTTCGTCTAAATCTTTTTATATTTTTATTAACAACTAACTTGAAATTATGACATGTTCCTTTTTAAAATTTGGCTAGTGTAATTATTAGACTATTAGGAATAACATATTAATGCATTGTGCTAATTAAGTCTAATTTGTAACTCTAAATTAGGTTAATTAGAAAATAGAATTCCTTCATAACTCAGAAGATGTAAGTCCTATTTTTACAAAACCCAGAGAATATAATTGTTACATTACAAGGGATAGCATATTAATGAATTACATTAATTAGCTATAATATGTAAATTAGGTTAATTACAAAACTTCCACCCTCTAGGAGCATGCCACCACAGTCCATCAGGTTGGCGCTACCATCCACAAGGCTGCTGGCACTTGAACAAGTCACCACCATCCATCAGCTCATTTCCTTCTTGAGATTAACACTACTGACAATGAGTAAAATTATTTTTACCCTCCCTCTTGGATACTGTTAACCTCCTCAAGGTCTGACACCCTTCAGATGTGCGCCACAACCAACTGTAAGTTTATTATAAATATCTACAAACATTTCAGGACTATTTATGATTATGTTTCTAGCCCACGTCAAGTAATGTTGGCCTGCAAGGGGCATTCGCCAGGTCACTGTTGGTACACGTAGGGATATTGCTGCTCTTCCATCAATACCTTAATCTCCAAATCAGCGTTAAAGAGGTCAATACCACCCTACACTATTTACATAAAAATATTTATGAGCATAGCGAGCCAGCAATCACCATAAATTATCTTACAGCCGCAAGGAATTAACTATGAAATGGTTGCCTTGGTCCATGAGAATACTGTCACTTTTCATATAGAAGCATGCACTTTCCACGTGGTCATGCCACCACTCGGAAGATCACGACCACAAATCCATACATTCATGACCACCCGCCAAAGAATGCTGCCATGTTACATTTTTGTTGGGTTTTTTTTGGTCAACCTCTTTGGGGTTACTGCTGCTATTCTTGAGTTAATTAACACCTTCCATATGCTCTCACGACTGTTCATGAATGTGCCGACACTCACTGTCCAAGAGGAGGCTGCCACAATCACCTATTCACAAGAGCACAGCTACTTTGTCAGACCGCCTCGTGGCATTGTGAGCATTTCACAGGATGAAGACTCCCTCCTTGAGATTCACCACAAGTTATTTCATCCAAGAGGTCATTCATGAAATTCAGAAATCCATTGCGGGTCTCACTAATGACAGTGTTGCCCTTCCTCGCCAAGTCTTCACCATTTTGAGCCTAGTGCCAATTTCTCTAATGTTGCTGGAACTGCTGCCAGGAATTGCTTCAGATCATCTCACAAAATGGCAGTTTATCCAAATCCAATTCAAACCCTCTTTTATACCGGTATAAAAGTCAAAAAAGCATTCAGGACACGAAAGAGAACCCAATTCTCCCTCAAGACATTACTTTAGGTCACACGTTGTGAGGTGATCCATGCCAACAGAGCTTTACCTTGATAAGAAAGATTATTCTGATCGTACTGTTAGCTTATAAGGTGCACATATCACTTTAAGAGAATTCGCATTTGCTTCTGTTCATTCTGTCCATCAATTCTTCTTTCATTTAAATTGAAAAATTGTGCACTATTTATTTTGCCCATCATTAGAACGGAACTACAAGCAGTTTATTGAGTGGTGTTGCCATTAAAAATTAACTTTAGTATTTGCTCTGTGTCTGCCCTGAAAGTATGTGCTGATCTGCCATGTACTGAAGAGTAATTCTGTCTGCAATTACAGTAATTAGGTTGCTCTACTGTCCCCAGTTAGCTAAATGCACTGTAGTCTTCATATTTTAATTCTGACCTGTTCAAATCAGTGTCATCGGTGGCATTCAGGTCAACATTCCTGGTGGCATCTGTAGTTCCTTCCTGTCCCAAGAGGAGTATTTGCCCTCAATGCTGGCATCTCCACAGCTCACAGCATGCAGGGCTGCTGCCAACTCTTGTATTAGCTCAGCCACAACATATCCACACACTGCTGCAAACTTCGCCTAAACCCATAGCTCAGTAGCATTGGAAGATACATGTTCATGGTTCCCAGCTTTAGACTCATAGTACTCTTTGAGACTGTGCCCAAGTAAGTTGATTGTCCAAAGTGTTTTGTGCCTTCAAAATTAAAGACAAAACAGCTGCCATTACAACAGTGTATGGTCATCAATTTTATTACAAAGTATATACAATATAGAAACTGCATAGGAAACACTCCACATTGTAACATGTTTTATTATTTCTATAACTTTTAATAGAGGGGTAAAAAGTCCAATTTCATAAGGTTATATCCTAGGTCTCAAGAGTGCCTGAAATGCCATATTAGCTGGGCTAATATTGAGTTAGCCCAGACTGTGCCTTAAACAGATGTTATGCCCATTGTATATGTTAATGAAACATCTAAGTACTTCTTAAGGACCCCTCTTCAAAACGGGTCAGAAACTGAGCAGAACCTGCACCAGATACCTGGCCTCCACTCAGCTAGGTAGCTTCTTCTGTGGCTTAATCAGTGGTCCTTAAAAGTAAACACAGAAGGCCACCCACAGAAAGGCATTTATTTTCTTTTAATGTACCTAAGCGAGGAGTTAGGAGGAGCAGCATTATGTATCCTGGCTCCACAGCATGGAGCAGGTCCCCACAGTCACCTCCTGTCTACTTCCCAAACCCAGGACCTATGGGAGGCTGGCTACCACCAATGCAGCCCAGCCAGGTTGGTGCAAAAAAAAAGGGCTAAGCTGTTTCCGATGATCCAAAAGGTGCACAGAGAGCACCGGAATTATTCAGATGAGACCCAAGATCTGATTTCAGGTGAATCTTGGGCTTCTGTCTTCTGGCACGGGCATTAAACCCATTGATCAATTCAGGCCCAAGAATAAGCTTAAACAAAGAACTTCTTCGACACTTACTTTCAATAATGACCAGTAGCGACACTTCAGTGATTTGCATCATATACACAATATATCCAAGATATTGTAACAGAAGAGTGTTTTGTCAGGCTTAAGATAAAAATGCAAAATATGAAGAAAATTATTTTGAATTCATGAATGTAGGTATATTCACTGGGGCCATTATTTTTCAGTCTAAATGTCTGATGCAAGAAGATTGGCATAAATTCAGGAAATTCACAATCGCCATTGATTTGATTGGGGAAGAGCAACGAAAATGAACTATTGGTAGAGAGGAGGAAAAATGCCAGGAAGTTAAACTGCAACATGGATAACAGTGCGATTCAGGCCATAATGTCCAAGGATCTTTTTGCATTCAAAATGACACCAACTCTAAAGATGTGCCACCGAGTGTTTGATAAAGTCTGGGCCACTATTTCCTGGCCGTGGAATGTGTAATCTCTAAACCCATCACCTGACTACAAGTTCATCACCATATCATTCAGGTTTGTGGGCCTCAGCAAAGGGGAAAAAAAGAACAAAAGCCCATTGATTTGTTCAGTCAAATAATGAAACAGATGGCTTTGAAAAGGGTAAAGAGTGGGCAAGGTAGCACAGTGCTTAGCACTGCTGACTCACAGTGCCAGGGACTGGGTTCAATTCCAGTCTCAGGTAACTTTGTGTGGGGTTCTCCCGGGTGCTCTGGTTTCCTCCCACAGTCCAAAGATGTGCGGGTTAGGTTGATTGGTCATGCTAAATTGTCTCTTAGTGTCAGGAAGATAAACAGACTAAATATGTGGGGTTCCGGGGATAGGGCCTAGGTGGGATTGTTGTCGGTGCAGGCTCACCAGGCCTGTAGGATTTCTATGCTTCTAGATTACTATGACTTCCTTTTCAGTTCCTTGCTTTCTCTTTGGAACTCATCCCCATTTCTTTCTTTAAACCCACTGCCTAAAACGGCTCACTTTTTCTCTAACATGTTTGGCCACCGAATCTGATGTGGTAATATGGGGCCCCCTTCAAGAGCCCCAAAAAGGCAGTTAGAATGAGGCACTCAAAATATTTTTGCTAACCACTAATAATTGGTCAGCTCTCCCTGTAAGGTGAGCAAAAGATAAAATGCAAATAAACTGTGATGTTATTGCTCTCAAATATATATGTCTGCATTCAGTTGCATAATAATAAGTCAACTGCAGTGATGCACTTGGGAAATAAGCAAATCCCTGCTGCACAACGTCAGAAATGCACCCCAGTGATGATTAAATTCTTTGTTTTGAGGGAATCACAGTAAACATTTTGTGTAGAAAAAATATCTACATTCAACAAATCAAGCACC